>NC_068457.1:2901563-2902336 GCF_023373465.1 Oncorhynchus keta
TAAATGTATCACTAGTCACTTTAAACAATGCCACTTTATATGATGTTTACATACCCTACATTACTCATTACAAAATTACTTGTTAGATATTACTGCATGGTCGGAACTAGAAGCACAAGCATTTCGCTACACTCGCATTAACATCTGCTAACCATGTGTATGTGACCAACAAAATGTGATTTGATTTTGAGAGCCATGTGAGTGAGAGGTGCTTCGGAACACACAGCAATCAGAGATAAGGGCACAATGCGCAAAAGGCATGGATTTTATTAGTGGGCATTAGGGCCACACAAAGGAGATGCCGCTCCGAGTATTCTTTTCTGTTCTTCTGAAATATACTACATTTTCTTCATATCATGTTTCTTTGGACTTATCTAAAATAATGAATGGATTTATTGTGAAGGTGTAGGCTATATTACATTGATTTATTAGACTTGTTAAAATGTAGATTCTCTGAAGGTCTGCATCAGTGGCTTATAAGCTGTGGAAGCCAGGAGATGCTAAATGCGTTTATGTTAATTAATGGTCAATTACCTTGAGACCAGCAGTTATTTGCTTGACAATCACCAGCTGACGAAATTTTGTGACCACCACAGCCCTATACCAGACCTTTATTATTTTGTTTACAACGTATTTTTATTAGCCTATGTAATTGTAAAATACGGAGTTTGTAGCAGTCCTAAGGGCATGAAATCCGCAGAAGGCAAGTTAGGTTGACTTGCTTAGAGTGTAGATTTATTTACAGGTCTTGGTGACGCAATGGTGAATGCGCC
>NC_068457.1:2902436-2912673 GCF_023373465.1 Oncorhynchus keta
GGCGCAACAGCGCCTCTTCAACCTCAGGAGGCTGAAGAAATTTGTCTTGGCACCTAAAACCCTCACAGATGCACAATTGAGACCTTCCTGTCGGGCTGTATCACCGCATGGTATGGCAACTGCAACTCCCACAACCATGGGCTCTCCAGAAGGTGGTGCAGTCTGCCCAACGGATCATCTGGGTCAAACCACCTGCCCTCCAGGACATCTATAGTGTCACCCAATTTCACAGGAAGGCAAAAAATATAATCAAGGACAATAACCACCGAGCCACTGCCTGTTCACCCCGTTATCATCCAGAAGGCGAGATAGTACAGGTGTACCAAAGCTGGGACCGGGAGACTGAAAACAGACTGAAAACAGCTATCTCAAGGCCACCAGACTGTTAAATAGCCATCACTAGCACATTAGAGGCTTCACCCCTATATACATAGACATGAAATCACTGCCCACTTTAACAATTGGAACACTAGTCAATTAAATAATGTTTACATATTTTGCATTACTCATTTCATATACTGTATCCTGTCCTATTCTACTGTACCTTAGTCTATGCCGCTCTGACGTTGCTCATTCAAATATTTATATATTCGCAATTCCATTATTTTACTTTAGATTGTGTGTATTGTTAGATATTACTGCACTGTTGGAGCTAGAAACACAAGCATTTTGCTACAACCGCAATAACATCTGCTAAACACGTGTATACATTTAGCTGAAATATACCTTTAACCTGACAAACTCTACCAGTTACAGCTACACTGAAGCATATAAACTTCCAGCATATTCAAATTCACAATCCTGTTTCTGGCTATTTCAATTGACAATATACCGTGATTCTAAAGGCTATCGTAACCCTAAACCAAAAGTTGCTTCAAAATCTGTTTAAAACTATAATTTTGCTCTCATGGACTGTCAGTCATAGCATTCACAGCTCTGTGGATTTTAGTTTCCAGATGGTACTGTTAAGATCGATAAGAAAACCGTACAGTGCAGCTGTATTCAAAGACCTGGCCAAGGCTTTCGACTCTGTCAATCACCACATTCTTATTGGCAGACTCAACAGCCTTGGTTTCTCAAATGACTGCCTCGTCTGGTACACCAACACCTTCTCAGACAGAATTCAGTGTGTCAAATCAGAGGGCCTGTTGTCCTCTGGCAGTTTCTATGGGGGTGCCACAGGGTTCAAATCTCGGGCAGACTCTTTTCTCTGTAAACATCAATGATGTCGCTCTTGCTGCTAGTGATTCTCTGACCCACCTCTACGCAGACATCAGTCTATATACTTCTGGGCCTTCTTTAGACACTGTGTTAACTAACCTCCAGACGAGCTTCAATGCCATTCAACTCTCTTTCCGTGGCCTCCAACTGCTCTTAAATGCAAGTAACTAAATGCATGCTCTTCAACCGATCACTGCCTGCACCTGCCCGCCCGTCCAGCATAACTACTGTGGACGGTTCTGACTTAGAATATGTGGACAGCTACAAATACCTAGGATTCTGGCTAGACTGTAAACTCTCCTTCCAGACTCACATTAAGCATCTCCAATCCAAAATTAAATTTAGAATCGTCTTCCTATTTCGCAACAAAGCATCCTTCACTCTTGCTGCCAAATTTACCCTCGTAAAACTGACCAATCTCGACTTCTCGGCGATGTCATTTACAAAATAGCCTCCAACACTCTACTCAACAAATTGAATGCAGTCTATCATAGTGCCATCCGTTTTGTCACCAAAGTCCCATATACTACCCACCACTGCGACCTGTACGCTCTCGTTGGCTGGCCCTCGCTTCATACTTGTCGCCAGACCCGCTGGCTCCAGGTCATTTACAAGTCTTTGCTAGGTAAAGCCCCGCCTTATCTCAGCTCACTGGTCACCATAGCAGCACCCACCCATAGCACGTGCTCCATCAGGTATATCTCACTGGTCACCCCCAAAACCATTTCATCCTTTGGCCGCCTTTCCTTCCAGTTCTCTTCGGCCAATGACTGGAACGAACTGCAAAAATCACTAAAGTTGGAGACTCTTACCTCCCTCACTAGCTTTAACCACCAGATGTATGAGCAGCTCACAGATCACTGCACATGTACATAGCTCATCTGTAAATAGCCCATCCAATCTACCTCATCCCCATACCTTATTTATGTATCTTGCTCCTTTGCACCCCAGTATCTCTACTTGCACATTCTACCATTCCAGTGTTTAATTGCTATATTGTAATTACTTCGCCACTATGGCCTATTTATTGCCTGTTTATAGATGTTTCTACTGTATTATTGACTGTATGTTTGTTTATTCCATGTGTAACTCTGTGTTGTTGTATGTGTCGAACTGCTTTGCTTTATCTTGGCCAGGTTGCAAATGAGAACTTGTTCTCAACTAGCCTACCTGTTTAAATAAAGGTGAGAAGAAAACACCCCTCTGACTTTAGAGCTATTGTTTGCTGGTGGGACTAAGCCTTGTGCACCTTGGCGTTTTTAATGCGTGCTTGTTGTCTGATTAATGTTTTGTCAACTTTGTGACTGCTCAGATGTATGTTTTTATAGCTACTAACGGCATCCCAACATTTCAGTTTAAGGCCTACATTAGAGATCAAATCATGTCATATGAATGGCAGAGTGTTCTACGGCACTGCATCTCAGTGCTAGAGGCCTCACTACAGACGATGTAGAGGCCTACACTACGGTTCGATTCCAGGCAGTATTACAACTGGCCGTGATTGCGTGGTGCACAATTGGCCCAGCGTCATCTGGGTTAGGGCTTGGCCAAGGGTAGGCCAATTGTAAATAACAATTTGTTCTTAACTGATTTTCCTAGTTAAATAAATGTTAAATTAAATGAATAAAATATAAAAAAATATACTAGTTTTGAAAGAAAAAAGAGACTTTGAACTGACAATTAGTATTTTGCATTTAGACAATACTTACGCTACCTCACCATCCCTGAATGTGTACAGGGATCGTCTCTCTTTACAAGCTGAATTCGATACCTTTTCAACAGGCCAAATTGAGGAGCAGCTGCTTAAGTCGCAACATACTCACTATGAGTATGGTGACAAGGCAAGTCAATTGCTCTACACAATGAAAACTGTTGACGCAGATACTATCTGCTGTGTATTATAGGTATCTTTCTTACAAATCTTAACCTTGTGACCCATTCTATACATCTGTTGTTTGTCATGTAGGTTGAAAGGGGTATATCTTGGCTATAAAATACCTTTTGTATTTTTGTCCCTGGGCTCTCAACGAATCATCTGAGCGTGAATCGTCGACCAGCCTTGACCAGCCATCATTATCGTAGAGCACTCAATTGATTCACTTTATATGTGTGTGTTGTATTGACCTGCTCCCTTATTAATAAGTGATTAAAGATTGTGTTTAAGTATAACTCTGACTTGTGTGATAAGTTTGTCTCTTCATTTGATAGTAAAGAAATTAACCACCAGTGTGTAGCACTGTCCAATGATGGTTTGCAGTTACACAAACCACTCATTAGCCCTACAAAACAGAGAGGCTCATTTATTTTCTGGATGACCTGCATAATGGACTTGTACCAGCAGAGGAGAGAGGGGCCACAAACTCCCTACCTTCGTTGTTGTGTGGGATAATGTGGCATTCCACCACTCTGCTGTAGTCACAGACTGGTTTGCTGCATTCCAGGATGTCAGTACTATTCCTGCCTCCATATTCCCACCTTCCTAAACCCCATAGAGGAGTTTTCTCTGCGTGGAGGTGGAAGGTTTATGACCACCATCCACATGACCAGATGTCCTTACTGGATGCCATGAATGCAGGGTGTGGAGACACTTCTCCTGAAGACTGTCAGGGTGTGGAGACACTTCTCCTGAAGACTGTCAGGGTGTAGAGACACTTCTCCTGAAGACTGTCAGGGTGTGGAGACACTTCTCCTGAAGACTGGCAGGGTGTGGAGACACTTCTCCTGAAGACTGGCAGGGTGTGGAGACACTTCTCCTGAAGACTGGCAGGGTGTGGAGACACTTCTCCTGAAGACTGGCAGGGTGTGGAGACACGTCTCCTGAAGACTGGCAGGGTGTGGAGACACTTCTCCTGAAGACTGCCAGGGTTGGATTAGACATTCCAGAAGATACTTTCCAAGATGCATCGCCCGGAAGACAAAAGATGTGATGAGAACTGCGGAGAGAGGGACAACTAGAACCCTCACAGTACTGTACGAGTGTTATATTACACATGTTTTTTGTCAATCTTGTCAATCTTGCAACCTTTTGGTTACAAGTCCAACGCTCTAACCACTAGGCTACCTGTCGCCCCATTTATCTACATTTGTGAGTGTTTAATATGAACCTGTCTTATCAGAATGCTTCTATTCATTTTGAAGACTAGCCATTTTTTGGTGCACTTTTTTGTTTGTAATGTATGTTTTGTTATGAAAGTATTGCATTTAGAATGTATTACGACCCCATGACTTTCTCCACATTTTGTTAAGTTACAGCCTTATTGTAAAATGGATTAAATAAAACATTCTCCTCATCAATATGCACACAATACCCCATAGCGACAAAACAAAAACAGGTTTTTATACATTTTTGCACATTTATAAAAAATAAACAACTGAAATAACTTATTTACATAAGTATCCCGACCCGTTGCTCAGACTCTAAATTGAGCTCAGTTGTATCCTGTCTTCGTTGATCATTCTTGAGATGTTTCTACAATTTGGAGTCCACCTGTGTAAATTCAATTGATTGGACACGATTTGGAAAGGCACACACTTGTCGATATAAGGTCACACAGTTGACAATGCAGGTCAGAGCAAAAACTAAGCCATGAGGTCATGGGAACTGTCAGTAGAGATCCGAGACAGGATTTGTGTCAAGGCACAGATCTGGGGAAGGGTACCTAAACATTTCTGCAGCATCGAAGGTCACCAACAACACTGTGGCCTTGATCATTCTTAAATGGAAGAAGTTTGGCACCACCAAGACTCCAACCCGATGGTCACTCTGTCAGAGCGCTAGAGTTCCTCTGTGGAGATCGTTGTCCTTCTGGAATGTTCTCCCATCTCTGCAGCACTCCACCAATCAGGCATCTCTGGAGAGACCTGAAAACAGCTGTACAGAAACGCTCCCCATCCAACCTGACAGAGCTTGAGAGGATCTGCAAAGAAGATTGGGAGAAACTCCCCAAATACAGGTGTGCCTCGCTTGTTTTTATTTATTTTTTATAAATTTCTAAAACCTGTTTTTGCTTTGTCATTACGGGGTATTGTGTGTAGATTGAGGGGGGAAACAATTTAATCGATTTTAGAATAAGGCTGTAACCTAACAAAATGTGGAAAAAGTCAAGGGGTCTGAATACTTTCTAAAGGCACTGTATATGTAGCCTGTTAATATTTGTCATGGTTTCACAGTCCAACCATTGTTATGATACTTTGCAGATAAATCAACACACAGCATTTAAATACTTTGATGGCTCATAACTTCCTACAGCTAAATTAAGACAAGACCGAGGTTCTTATTATTGGAACCAAAGCACAGAGAGAATCTGGCTGCACATTTTCATCCATGGTCAATAAAGATAAAACACCACCATCCGTTTCTATCTCAGGCTGATACAGAGAGACCCATCCATGCTTTTATCCCAACCAGGCTTGACTACAGTAATGCTCTCCTATCTGGTCTACCCAAGAAAGCCATTGGTCAACTGCAAAACATACAGAATGCTGCAGCATGGGTACTGGGTATATGGGTATATATTTTACCTCTTGGGGATGTCATTCGAAAACATAATGTTAACGTTCACTGCTATGCAGATGACACACAGCTGTACATTTCAATGAAACATGGTGAAGCCCCAAAATTGCCCTCGCTAGAAGCATGTGTTTCAGACATAAGGAAGTGGATGGCTGCAAACTTTCTACTTTTAAACTCGGAAAAAACAGAGATGCTTGTTCTAGGTCCCAAGAAACAAAGAGATCTTCTGTTGAATCTGACAATTAATCTTAATGGTTGTACAGTCATCTCAAATAAAACTGTGAAGGACCTCAGTGTTACTCTGGACCCTGATCTCTCTTTTGAAGAACATATCAAGACTGTTTCAAGGACATATTTTTTCCATCTCCGTAATATTGCAAAAATCAGAAACTTTCTGTCCAAAAATGATGCAGAAAAATTTATCCATGCTTTTGTCACTTCTAGTTTAGACTACTGAAATGCTCTACTTTCCGGCTACCCGGATAAAGCACTAAATAAACTTCAGTTAGTGCTAAATACGGCTGCTAGAATCCTGACTAGAACCCAAAAATTTGATCATATTACTCCAGTGCTAGCCTCCCTACACTGGCTTCCTGTCAAGGCAAGGGCTGATTTCAGTTTTACTGCTAACCTACAAAGCATTACATGGGCTTGCTCCTACCTATCTCTCTGATTTGGTCCTACCGTACATACCTACACGTACGCTACGGTCACAAGACGCAGGCCTCCTAATTGTACCTAGAGTTTCTAAGCAAACAGCTGGAGGCAGGGCTTTCTCTTATAGAGCTCCATTTTTATGGAATGGTCTGCCTATCCATGTGAGAGACACAATCTCGGTCTCAACCTTTAAGTCTTTACTGAAGACTCATCTCTTCAGTGGGTCATATGATTGAGTGTAGTCTGGCCTAGGAGTGGGAAGGTGAACGGAAAGGCTCTGGAGCAACGAACCGCCCTTGCTGTCTCTGCCTGGCCGGTCCCCTCTTTCCACTGGGATTCTCTGCCTCTAACCCTATTACAGGGGCTGAGTCACTGGCTTACTAGGTCTCTTTCATACCGTCCCTAGGAGGGGTGCGTCACTTGAGTGGGTTGAGTCACTGATGTGATCTTCCTGTCTGGGTTGGCGCCCCCCCTTTGGGTTGTGCCGTGGCGGAGATCTTTGTGGGCTATACTCGGACTTGTCTCAGGATGGTAAGTTGGTGGTTGAAGATATCCCTCTAGTGGTGTGGGGGCTGTGCTTTGGCAAAGTGGGTGGGGTTATATCCTTCCTGTTTGGCTCTGTCCGGGGGTGTCCTCGGATGGGGCCACAGTGTCTCCTGACCCCTCCTGTCTCAGCCTCCAGTATTTATGCTGTAGTATTTTATGTGTCGGGGCTCGGGTCAGTTTGTTATATCTGGAGTACTTCTCCTGTCCTATCCGTTGTCCTGTGTGAATTTAAGTATGTCCTCTCTAATTCTCTCTTTCTCTCTTTCTTTCTCTCTCTTGGAGGACCTGAGCCCTAGGACCATGCTTCAGGACTACCTGACATGATGACTCCTTGCTGTCCCCAGTCCACCTGGCCGTGCTGCTGCTCCAGGTTCAACTGTTCTGCCTGTGATTATTATTATTTGACCATGCTGGTCATTTATGAACATTTGAACATCTTGGCCATGTTCTGTTATAATCTCCACCCGGCACAGCCAGAAGAGGACTGGCCCACCTCACATAGCCTGGTTCCTCTCTAGGTTTCTTCCTAGGTTTTGGCCTTTCTGGGAGTTTTTCCTAGCCACCGTGCTTCTACACCTGCATTGCTTGCTGTTTGGGGGTTTTAGGCTGGGTTTCTGTACAACACTTTGAGATATCAGCTGATGTACTAAGGGCTATATAAATACATTTGATTTATTGCTCACAGTTAAAAAACAATGGAAATTGCATATAAAAATCACACGAAGAGCAACATATGGATTACACAATGATTGACACAGTATGCATCCCACATTTCACAAATTTCCCTACTTTGCTGTGGCAAAGTCTAATGATGATTTTCATTAAGGTCCATGTCTGTGGGTTATACACTGTTAAAAAAATAAAGGGAACACTTAAACAACACAATGTAACTCCAAGTCAATCACACTTCTGTGAAATCAAACTGTCCACTTGGGAAGCAACACTGATTGACAATACATTTCACATGCCGTTGTGCAAATGGAATAGACAACCGGTGGAAATTATAGGCAATTAGCAAGACAACCCCAATAAAGGAGTGGTTCTGCAGGTGGTGACCACAGACCACTTCTCAGTTCCTATGCTTCCTGGCTGATGTTTTGGTCACTTTTGAATGCTGGCGGTGCTTTCACTCTAGTCGTAGCATGAGACGGAGTCTACAACCCACACAAGTGGCTCAGGTAGTGCAGCTCATCCAGGATGGAACATCAATGCGAGCTGTGGCAAGAAAGTTTGCGGTGTCTGTCAGCGTAGTGTCCTGGAGGCGCTACCAGGAGACAGGCCAGTACATCAGGAGATGTGGGGAGGCCGTAGGAGGGCAGGATCGCTACCTCCGCCTTTGTGCAAGTAGGAGCAGGAGGAGCACTGCCAGGGTCCTGCAAAATGACCTCCAGCAGGCCACAAATGTGCATGTGTCTGCTCAGAAACAGACTCCATGAGGGTGGTATGAGGGCCCGACGTCCACAGATGGGGGTTGTGCTTACAGCCCAAGACCGTGCAAGTCTTTGGCATTTGCCAGAGAACACCAAGATTGGCAAATTCGCCACTGGCGCCCTGTGCTCTTCACAGATGAAAGCAGGTTCACACTGAGCACATGTGACAGACGTGACAGTCTGGAGACGCCGTGGAGAACGTTCTGTTGCCTGCAACATCCTCCAGCATGACCGGTTTGGCAGTGGGTCAGTCATGGTGTGGGGTGGCATTTCTTTGGGGGCCGCACAGCCCTCCATGTGCTCGCCTGACTGCCATTAGGTACCGAGATGAGATCCTCAGACCCCTTGTGAGACCATATGCTGGTGCGGTTGGCCCTGGATTCCTCCTAATGCAAGACAATGCTCGACCTTATGTGGCTGGAGTGTGTCAGCAGTTCCTGCAAGAGAAAGGCATTGATGCTATGGACTGGCCCGCCCGTTCCCAGACCTGAATCCAATTGAGCACATCTGGGACATCATGTCTCGCTCCATCCACCAACGTTGCACCACAGACTGTCCAGGAGTTGGCGGATGCTTTAGTCCAGGTCTGGGAGGAGATCCCTCAGGAGACCATCCGCCACCTCATCAGGAGCCTGCCCAGGCATTGTAGGGAGGTCATACAGGCACGTGGAGGCCACACACACTACTGAGCCTCATTTTGACTTGTTTTAAGGACATTAAAGTTGGATCAGCCTGTAGTGTGGTTTTCCACTTTAATTTTGAGTGTGACTCCAAATCCAGACCTCCATGGGTTGATAAATTTGATTTCCATTGATAATTTTTGTGTGATTTTGTTGTCAGCACATTCAACTATGTAAAGAAAAAGTATTTAATAAGAATATTTCATTCATTCAGATCTAGGATGTGTTATTTTAGTGTTCCCTTTATTTTTTTGAGCAGTGTACAAATGTTTTTGAGAAGAATAAAAACTTATTGAGAAAATATATTTATTTGTTTTTCATTTTGATAAGATATGGAAATGCAATGAATTGAAGGTTATTTGTTGATGTAAATATCTAAATGTAACGATTTTAATGTTGTGTCAAAATATGTTTTAATACTGCTCGTACCACTAGATGAACCCCATGTCTTCTCTAAACACAAGTAAATGTGATAAGTCAATGTGTAGCCATTTAAAAAAATCCTCATAATGGCTGTGGTGGCTACTGCTAGCTAGCACGAGGATTAAAGGTCAGCTTTCGTGAAAAACTAGCATTATTTCAATCTTCTTGATGTATCAGTTTGGATCAAGGTCAGATTTGGAGTACAGTGGCAAATCCCATCCCTGCATTGAAGTACAGTTCCCAACCCATATCTCACACCAGCTCCACAGTGTCTTAATCTAACCATGATGTTGTTACGAACCCAGCGCAGCTCAAGGTAAAAAAGAGTAAGGGTAGGGTCGGAATCCTCTGGCTAGCACATTTTAGACCATTCTACATTTAATTGGTCCTGAAAAAGAATATCACCGATCCTGCGCACTGGGCAGGCTAAAGGAATGCACCCCAAAATGATTCACTGTGCATTATGTGGTTCAATGAGGAAGGGAGGAAATAATGACAAGAGCCTGCCATGGAAGCAGGCGGAAGCAGCAAAGGAGGGACAGCGACGAAGTCGGGGAAGAAGGCCACAGAAACTTGAAGTACGCTGCGCCTTTGTCCATTTCTAACAACGATCGTGACACTCTAAAGCCTGTTAAAGATAGGGCTGACTACTGCCCCTTTGGAGGAATTGCGTGCCCATAGTAAACAGAAAAAAAAATCTGTCCAAAATTGCTAATATATGCATATAATAATTATAATTGAATAGAAAACACTCTAAAGCTTCTAAA
>NC_068457.1:2912773-2926634 GCF_023373465.1 Oncorhynchus keta
AGGCGCAACAGCGCAGGGTGTGGAGACACTTCTCCTGAAGACTGGCAGGGTGTGGAGACACTTCTCCTGAAGACTGGCAGGGTGTGGAGACACTTCTCCTGAAGACTGGCAGGGTGTGGAGACACTTCTCCTGAAGACTGGCAGGGTGTGGAGACACTTCTCCTGAAGACTGCCAGGGTTGGATTAGACATTCCAGAAGATACTTTCCAAGATGCATCGCCCGGAAGACAAAAGATGTGATGAGAACTGCGGAGAGAGGGACAACTAGAACCCTCACAGTACTGTACGAGTGTTATATTACACATGTTTTTTGTCAATCTTGTCAATCTTGCAACCTTTTGGTTACAAGTCCAACGCTCTAACCACTAGGCTACCTGTCGCCCCATTTATCTACATTTGTGAGTGTTTAATATGAACCTGTCTTATCAGAATTTTTCTATTCATTTTGAAGACTAGCCATTTTTTTGGTGCACTTTTTGTTTGTAATGTATGTTTTGTTATGAAAGTATTGCATTTAGAATGTATTACGACCCCATGACTTTCTCCACATTTTGTTAAGTTACAGCCTTATTGTAAAATGGATTAAATAATACATTCTCCTCATCAATATGCACACAATACCCCATAGCGACAAAACAAAAACAGGTTTTTATACATTTTTGCACATTTATAAAAAATAAACAACTGAAATAACTTATTTACATAAGTATCCCGACCCGTTGCTCAGACTCTAAATTGAGCTCAGGTGTATCCTGTCTTCGTTGATCATTCTTGAGATGTTTCTACAATTTGGAGTCCACCTGTGTAAATTCAATTGATTGGACACGATTTGGAAAGGCACACACTTGTCGACGATATAAGGTCACACAGTTGACAATGCAGGTCAGAGCAAAAACTAAGCCATGAGGTCATGGGAACTGTCAGTAGAGATCCGAGACAGGATTTGTGTCAAGGCACAGATCTGGGGAAGGGTACCTAAACATTTCTGCAGCATCGAAGGTCACCAACAACACTGTAGGCCTTGATCATTCTTAAATGGAAGAAGTTTGGCACCACCAAGACTCCAACCCGATGGTCACTCTGTCAGAGCGCTAGAGTTCCTCTGTGGAGATCGTTGTCCTTCTGGAATGTTCTCCCATCTCTGCAGCACTCCACCAATCAGGCAGCTCTGGAGAGACCTGAAAACAGCTGTACAGAAACGCTCCCCATCCAACCTGACAGAGCTTGAGAGGATCTGCAGAGAAGATTGGGAGAAACTCCCCAAATACAGGTGTGCCTCGCTTGTTTTTATTTATTTTTTATACATTTCTAAAAACCTGTTTTTGCTTTGTAATTACGGGGTATTGTGTGTAGATTGAGGGGGGGAAACAATTTAATGGATTTTAGAATAAGGCTGTAACCTAACAAAATGTGGAAAAAGTCAAGGGGTCTGAATACTTTCTAAAGGCACTGTATATGTAGCCTGTTAATATTTGTCATGGTTTCACAGTCCAACCATTGTTATGCTACTTTGCAGATAAATCAACACACAGCATTTAAATACTTTGATGGCTCATAACTTCCTACAGCTAAATTAAGACAAGACCGAGTTTCTTATTATTGGAACCAAAGCACAGAGAGAATCTGGCTGCACATTTTCATCCATGGTCAATAAAGATAAAACACCACCATCCCGTTTCTATCTCAGGCTGATACAGAGAGACCCATCCATGCTTTTATCCCAACCAGGCTTGACTACAGTAATGCTCTCCTATCTGGTCTACCCAAGAAAGCCATTGGTCAACTGCAAAGCATACAGAATGCTGCAGCATGGGTACTGGGTATATGGGTATATATTTTACCTCTTGGGGATGTCATTCGAAAACATAATGTTAACGTTCACTGCTATGCGGATGACACACAGCTGTACATTTCAATGAAACATGGTGAAGCCCCAAAATTGCCCTCGCTAGAAGCATGTGTTTCAGACATAAGGAAGTGGATGGCTGCAAACTTTCTACTTTTAAACTCGGAAAAAACAGAGATGCTTGTTCTAGGTCCCAAGAAACAAAGAGATCTTCTGTTGAATCTGACAATTAATCTTAATGGTTGTACAGTCATCTCAAATAAAACTGTGAAGGACCTCAGTGTTACTCTGGACCCTGATCTCTCTGGCGGAGATCTTTGTGGGCTATACTCGGACTTGTCTCAGGATGGTAAGTTGGTGGTTGAAGATATCCCTCTAGTGGTGTGGGGGCTGTGCTTTGGCAAAGTGGGTGGGGTTATATCCTTCCTGTTTGGCTCTGTCCGGGGTGTCCTCGGATGGGGCCACAGTGTCTCCTGACCCCTCCTGTCTCAGCCTCCAGTATTTATGCTGTAGTAGTTTATGTGTCAGGGGGCTAGGGTCAGTTTGTTATATCTGGAGTACTTCTCCTGTCCTATCCGTTGTCCTGTGTGAATTTACGTATGTCCTCTCTAATTCTCTCTTTCTCTCTTTCTTTCTCTCTCTTGGAGGACCTGAGCCCTAGGACCATGCTTCAGGACTACCTGACATGATGACTTCTTGCTGTCCCCAGTCCACCTGGCCGTGCTGCTGCTCCAGGTTCAACTGTTCTGCCTGTGATTATTATTATTTGACCATGCTGGTCATTTATGAACATTTGAACATCTTGGCCATGTTCTGTTATAATCTCCACCCGGCACAGCCAGAAGAGGACTGGCCCACCCCACATAGCCTGGTTCCTCTCTAGGTTTCTTCCTAGGTTTTGGCCTTTCTGGGGAGTTTTTCCTAGCCACCGTGCTTCTACACCTGCATTGCTTGCTGTTTGGGGGTTTTAGGCTGGGTTTCTTTGAGATATCAGCTGATGTACTAAGGGCTATATAAATACATTTGATTTGATTAATGAACAAGACCAGACAGAGAGCACTCATTATACCGGTTTTAAGGTCTCTGCACTGGCTGCCTGTAAGTTTTAGACTTAATGTTAAGATTCTTCTACTGGTTTTCAAATCAATCCACAATTGTGCACCCCAATACATTCACAAGCATTTCGCTACACTCCCATTAACATCTGCTAACCATGTGTATGTGACAAATAACATTTGAGTTGATATCAGACATGCTTTTAAATTCTGTACCCAGTAGGTCCCTCAGGTCCTCTGGTACTGGCCTTTTAACTAGCGCAAAGCCTAGGACCAAGAGGCATGGAGAGGCAGCTTTTAGTTACTATGCCCCCAGCCTCTGGAATAGCCTGCCAGAGAACCTGGGGGGGGGCAAAACTGCAAACACATTTAAGAGATCTTAAAACACACCTTTTTGGCTTTTCCTTAGGGTTTTAGTCTTAGTTTTACATTTTTATTTCGTTTTTTTCCCCTCTTGTGTTGTAAATATATAAGTTTTATTTCAGCATTTTTTCCTGTGGACTGCATTTTGTTGCATTCATGTCTGAATTGTGCTATATAAATAAAACTTGATTTGATTTATTACTCTGTTCCAGAATGAATGGTCTTTGGAATAACTCTGGTCCTTCCTCCACTGCAGCTTCCTGAACAGTTTGTTAATTCCTTTGTAGAAACAGGCTTTGTGGCTTGGAAAGGGTTTTGACGATTAATACATTCCTCTAATAATCAAACAGATGGGGTTCTGGAAAAGTAGGAATTTAGTTAACACAACCCCATCTAGTGGATGTATAGTGTCACTAGAACGAGGAAGAAATCACTTTTCAAAACACAGGCTGGAGGAACTTTTCTATAAAAGAATGAATAAACGATGGAGGGATTTGTTTTCATGTGGATTTATAGCTTGTTACTTCAGAGGTGAGTTGGTGATATCCAGATAATAGAAATGAAAAAGGTCAACTGTAATCATCGCATTGAGAATTGCATTTTGTTTGTCATCACAGGGAGTCTGTGTAGTGCAGTCAGTTTGACACCTTTCTGATTTCAATGACAACAGTATTTGGATTTATTGCTCACAGTTAAAAAACAATGGAAATTGCATATAAAAATCACACGAAGAGCAACATATGGATTACACAATGATTGACACAGTATGCATCCCAAATTTCACAAATTTCCCTACTTTGCTGTGGCAAAGTCTAATGATGATTTTCATTAAGGTCCATGTCTGTGGGTTATACACTGTTAAAAAAAAATAAAGGGAACACTTAAACAACACAATGTAACTCCAAGTCAATCACACTTCTGTGAAATCAAACTGTCCACTTAGGAAGCAACTCTGATTGACAATACATTTCACATGCCGTTGTGCAAATGGAATAGACAACCGGTGGAAATTATAGGCAATTAGCAAGACAACCCCAATAAAGGAGTGGTTCTGCAGGTGGTGACCACAGACCACTTCTCAGTTCCTATGCTTCCTGGCTGATGTTTTTGTCACTTTTGAATGCTGGCGGTGCTTTCACTCTAGTCGTAGCATGAGATGGAGTCTACAACCCACACAAGTGGCTCAGGTAGTGCAGCTCATCCAGGATGGCACATCAATGCGAGCTGTGGCAAGAAAGTTTGCGGTGTCTGTCAGCGTAGTGTCCAGAGCCTGGAGGCGCTACCAGGAGACAGGCCAGTACATCAGGAGATGTGGAGGAGGCCGTAGGAGGGCAGGATCGCTACCTCTGCCTTTGTGCAAGTAGGAGCAGGTGGAGCACTGCCAGAGTCCTGCAAAATGACCTCCAGCAGGCCACAAATGTGCATGTGTCTGCTCAGAAACAGACTCCATGAGGGTGGTATGAGGGCCCGACGTCCACAGATGGGGGTTGTGCTTACAGCCCAAGACCGTGCAAGTCTTTTGGCATTTGCCAGAGAACACCAAGATTGGCAAATTCGCCACTGGCGCCCTGTGCTCTTCACAGATGAAAGCAGGTTCACACTGAGCACATGTGACAGACGTGACAGTCTGGAGACGCCGTGGAGAACGTTCTGTTGCCTGCAACATCCTCCAGCATGACCGGTTTGGCGGTGGGTCAGTCATGGTGTGGGGTGGCATTTCTTTGGGGGGCCACACAGCCCTCCATGTGCTCGCCAGAGGTAGCCTGACTGCCATTAGGTACCGAGATGAGATCCTCCAGACCCCTTGTGAGACCATATGCTGGGTGCGGTTGGCCCTGGGTTCCTCCTAATGCAAGACAATGCTCGACCTTATGTGGCTGGAGTGTGTCAGCAGTTCCTGCAAGAGAAAGGCATTGATGCTATGGACTGGCCTGCCCGTTCCCCAGACATGAATCCAATTGAGCACATCTGGGACATCATGTCTCGCTCCATCCACCAACGTTGCACCACAGACTGTCCAGGAGTTGGCGGATGCTTTAGTCCAGGTCTGGGAGGAGATCCCTCAGGAGACCATCCGCCACCTCATCAGGAGCCTGCCCAGGCATTGTAGGGAGGTCATACAGGCACGTGGAGGCCACACACACTACTGAGCCTCATTTTGACTTGTTTTAAGGACATTAAAGTTGGATCAGTAGTGTGGTAGTGGTTTTCCACTTTAATTTTGAGTGTGACTCCAAATCCAGACCTCCATGGGTTGATAAATTTGATTTCCATTGATAATTTTTGTGTGATTTTGTTGTCAGCACATTCAACTATGTAAAGAAAAAATAATTTAATAAGAATATTTTATTCATTCAGATCTAGGATGTGTTATTTTAGTGTTCCCTTTATTTTTTTTGAGCAGTGTACAAATGTTTTTGAGAAGAATAAAAAACTTATTGAGAAAATATATTTATTCGTTTTTCATTTTGATAAGATATGGAAATGCAATGAATTAAATGTTATTTGTTTATGTAAATATCTAAATTTAACGATTTTAAGGTTGTGTCAAAATATGTTTTAATACCGCTCGTACCACTAGATGAACCCCACATGTCTTCTCTAAACACAAGTAAATGTGATAAGTCAATGTGTAGCCATTTAAAAAAAATCCTCATAATGGCTGTGGTGGCAACTGCTAGCTAGCACGAGGATGAAAAGTTCAGCTTTCGTGAAAAACTAGCAGTATTTCAATCTTCTTGATGTATCAGTTTGGATCAAGGTCAGATTTGGAGTACAGTGGCAAATCCCATCCCTGCATTGAAGTACAGTTCCCAACCCATATCTCACACCAGCTCCACAGTGTCTTAATCTAACCATGATGTTGTTACGAACCCAGCGCAGCTCAAGGTAAAAAAGAGTAAGGGTAGGGTCGGAATCCTCTGGCTAGCACATTTTAGACCATTCTACATTTAATTGGTCCTGAAAAGAATATCCACCGATCCTGCGCACTGGGCAGGCTAAAGGAATGCACCCCAAAATGATTCACTGTGCATTATGTGGTTCAATGAAGTTCAATCTGACTGAGCGGTATTCAATGCTGAGCCAGTACAGTAACTGGCTAGCTGGCATTCGATTCCATACGCTAGCAAAATATCTTGTCTTTGCTGGGGTGAAAGAAACATTCATGCATTAATATTAACCATCTAGCTAGCTACAAAATCAAACTAATAAATGTTATTGACCTTGTACTACGGGAGCTGGTGAAGGATTAAACAAGCTAGCACTTCATCACAATGAAATGTTACATTTTATGGGTGCTGATTCTTTTAGCTGACATGTTCTGTGCAGACTTGCTTGAGTTAGTGTGACAGTTGGTCTATTCTTGTTGTAACCAGTATAGTGTCCCTCACTGCAAGATTTCTGTATACAGTACAATAGTATATACTGAAGCCCATAGAACAAGGTTCCCCAACTGGTGGCCCGCGGGCCAAATCTACCCCCAGCAATATTATTTGGCCCCACAAAGCCCCCCAAATGAATTATGTTTTTTTTTTATTGCAATTTCCAAAGAAGGAAGTGACCTTGTCATTTTTAACTTAATTAATGAGTTGTGAGAATGCAGGAGATAGTCAACTAATACAACAGGCAACAGACCATTTCTGGTGCTGTCACACCCTGACCATAGTTTGCTTTGTATGTTTCTATGTTTTGGTTGGTCAGGGTGTGATCTGAGTGGGCATTCTATGTTGGATGTCTTGTTTGTCTATTTCTATGTCTGGCCTGATGTGGTTCTCAATCAGAGGCAGGTGTTAGTCATTGTCTCTGATTGGGAACCATATTTAGGTAGCCTGGGTTTCACTGTGTGTTTGTGGGTGGTTGTTCCTGTCTCTGTGTTTTGCACCAGATAGGGCACATGGTTTTCCACGTTTATTGTTTTGTAGTGTTCGTGTTTATCTTTTTTTGTTATTAAACATGGATCAAAGAAACCACGCTGCATTTTGGTCCGCCTCTACTCACCTAAAGAAAACCTTTACAGGTGCTGCAAATAGGAGGTGAACAGCGCCTGATACTGGAAATATAGCTAACTTGTTATGCAAGGGGCACCCAGCAATAGATGGAGGAAAACTACACCAGTCGAGTAATTCATTTCAACAAAAATCTTAATTTTTATTTGACTTTACAAACAACGAGGGTTTAATTGGAATCTATTTCTTCTGGAGCCAAGGCACATATAAAACAGCTTACCGCACATATATACTGTATATACACATATACTGTACATATATATTTATTTTCTACCCCAAAAATATATGGGGGATTGGAAATTATGCAGACAATGACATTGATGGAAGCATATATATTTATATAGACTACCGTTTATATTACTACATATATATATGTATGTATATATATATATATGTATACTAAAGGTTGGGGTCACTTAGAAATGTTGTTGTTTTTGGAAGAAAAGCTAAATAAATTGTCCATTAAAAAACATCAATTTGATCAGATATACAATTCACTGTTGACTGCCAGTTGAGGACTTGTGAGGCATCTGTTTCTCAAACTAGACACTGTGATGTACCTCTCCTCTTGCTCAGTTGTGCGCCGGGGCCTCCCACTCCTTTTTTATTCTGGGCCAGTTTGTGCTGTTCTGTGAATGTTCTTCACAGAACCCCTATAGAGCCTTATAGGGGTGAAGGACCGCGTCCAGGAGCACGCAGCAATGCTCCACCATCTTGGCACCGCCATGGACCGGGTTGTCCAGACATTGGACCGCTTGGAGAGACAGGGAGTTCTTTCAGCGCCTCCACCAGCACAGCCGGGGTCCCCACTACACGCCCCTCCTTCCCCTGGTCCCAGTGAGATTCGTCTCTCCCTTCCCCAGGAATACAATGGGATGGCTGCGAACTGCCAGGGGTTACTCTTGAGGCTGGACTTATACTTGGCAACCGTCCACCCGGCTCCTTCGGGCCGTGAGAGGGGGTCCGCCCTCGTCCCGTGCCTCACCGGGAAAGCCCTGGAGTGGGTCAACGCCATGTGGGGAGAGGGAGATGCGGCGTTGGACCAGTTTGAGGAGTTCACCCGCCGCTTCCAGGCAGTCTTCGACCACCCGCCCGAGGGTAGAGCGGCGGGTGAATACCTATTCCATCTGAGGCAGGGTACGAGGAGCACCCAGGAGTTCAACCTGGAGTTTCGGACCCTGGCTGCCGGCACGGGATGGAACAACAGGGCCCCGATCGACCATTATTGCTGTAGTCTGCGTGAGGATGTCCGTTGGGAGTTGGCCTGCAGAGACACCACCCTCATGTTCGACCAGCTGGTGGACCTGTCCATCCGGCTGGATAACCTGCTGGCTGCGGGCAGACGTTCAGATCGGGGTCTGTTGGTTCCATCCCCCCGCACCACCTCTCCGATACCCATGGAGCTGGGAGGGGTGGGGCGCAGGTAGACCGGAGGGGGTTCCAGCTCGTGCACCATCTGTGGCCGCAGAGGTCACACTGCCGGTCTGTGCCGGGTTGGTTCCTCTGGGCATCGAGGCAGCAGGCAAGGTGCTCTGGCATCACCCCCTGCACCATTCTCACCCAGAGCCCCCTGTTGCACGTATGATTGTGTATGTCACTTTATCTGAGTTTTCATGCATTCACAGCATAATGCGCTCGTCGATTCAGGCGCGGCTGGGAATTTTATAGATAGATCGATCGCCCATAGTTCAGGGACACCCATTGTTCCCGTGGCTGTGCCTTTCCCCATTAATGTCTTAGATAGTCAACCATTAGGGTCAGGGTTGATCAGCGAGGCCACCGCTCCTCTGGGCATGGTGATGCAGGGGGGTCACAAGGAGAGAATTAGTCTCTTCCTTATTAACTCTCCTGCGTTTCCCGTGGTGCTTAGGCCTACCCTGGTTAGTTTGTCATGACCACACTGTTGCTTGGCCACAGAGGGCTCTCACCGGGTGGTCGCGAGAGTGCTCGGGGAGGTGTTTAAGGGTTTCTGTAGGTGCTACTACGGTGGAGAGTCCAGACCAGGTCTCCACCGTGCGCATTCCCCCTGAATATGCCGATTTGGCTCTCACTTTCTCCAAAAAGAAGGCGACTCAATCACCACCCCATCGACGGGGCGATTGCGAGATAAATCTCCTGGTAGACGCCGCACTTCCCAGGAGTCAAGTGTATCCCCTCTCACAGGCGGAGAAGGAGGCTATGGAAACATATGTCTCCGAATCCCTAGGTCAGGGGTAAATTCGGATCAACCACTTCACCTGCCACCTCAGGTTTTTTGGGGGGAAGAAGAAGGAGGGAGGTCTGTGCCCGTGTATTGACTATCGGGGTCTGAACCAGATCACTGTGAGTTGTAGCCACAGTGATTGAGTCAATGCACGGGGCTCGCTTCTTCACCAAACTAGATCTCGGGAGCGCCTACAACCTGGTGAGTATCCGGGGGGAGTCATGCCGTACGGGTTGATGAATGCGCCCTCAGTCTTCCAGGCCTTTGTAGATGAGATTTTCAGGGACCTGCACGGGCAGGGTGTAGTGGTGTATATTGATGACATTCTGATATACTACGCTGCGCAGGGTGCTTGGTCACCTGTTGGAGCATGACCTGTATGTCAAGGCTGAGAAGTGCCTGTTCTTCCAGCATTTCCACCTCGGGTGGAGATGGAGAGTGACCGCATTTCAGTCATGCGTAATTGGCCGACTCCCACCACGGTAAAGGAGATGCAGCGGTTATTAGGATTTACCAACTACTACCGGAGGTTTATCAGGGGATTTGGTCAGGTAGCAGCTCCCATTACCTCACTGCTGAAGGGGGCCGGTGTGTTTGCAGTGGTCAGCTGAGGCGGACAGGGCTTTTGGTCACCTGAGGGCTCTGTTTACCTCGGCTCCCGTGCTGGCCCATCCGGATCCCTCTTTGGCGTTCATAGTGGAGGTGGACACGCACGAGGCTGGGATAGGAGCTGTGCTCTCTCAGCGATCAAGGTACCCCACCGAAGCTCCGCCCCTGTGCCTTCTTCTCGAAGAAACTCAGTCAGATGCTCTATGAGGCTGTGGAGGGATTATAATTGTGGATTTAAAAGTAAACTTGAATCATCAGCGTACCGTGTATTTCTAATCCCTTAATATTAGTAGAAAGAGGAGGGAGGGAAGCGCTACTAAGGTACACAATAGTACATTTTGGTAGACAGAAGGTGCTCTTTGGTAAAAGGGATGAATTGGTCATCAAAAAGAAAGGAGGACCAAGGCACTCTTCATATAATTATTTAAAATGTCTTAATATTATTGTTGGATGTAATTTTAACAGCTAAACATTTCGATGGCAATAATACATAGATATACTGATTTTGTACAACCTTGTTTTACTCCTCTTGACAGTTTAAAACATTCGTAGATGTAGCCACTATTTACTATTTTACACCTAGGGTTACTATACATCAACATTGAAATATTCCAGGCATTTATATATAAACGCCAGTCGTACTTTATCAAAAAGCATTTTCAAAGTCAGCTATGAAAACCAGGCCTGGTTTCCCAGATATTTCATAGTGTTCTATTGTTTCCAGCCTTATATTGTCTCCAATATATTGTCCATGTAAATGATTAGGATGAATAATATCTGACAAAATCTTTTCAATTTCAATGCGTTAAGCATTTAGCTCAATTTTTGCATCACAACACTGAAGTGTAAGTGGCCTCCAATTTTTAAATGGACTTCATCTTTAAATATACCACTTGGATCTTCTTTCAGTAATAATGAAATCAGAACAACTTCTTGAGAGTCCGATAATCTACCATTTATATAGGAGTGGTTCAAATGTGCTAATAATGGTCTTCTGAGTGTATCCCAAAAAAGTTTGGTATACCTCCACTGGTTTGCCATCCAGCACTGGAGTTTTCCTGGACTTAAAGACGTATTTGCATTAAAGTTTCTCCTTGTCACGTCCTAACCATAGCCTGTATTTTCTATGGTAGAGTAGGTTAGGGTGTGACTAGGGGTTATAGTCTAGTTTATTATTTCTATGTGGAGTTCTAGATTTAATCTTCTATGTTGGGGTTTGTGTATGATTAGAGGCAGCTGGTAATCGTTGTCTCTAATTGGGGATCATACTTAAATTGCATTTTTTTTTTCCACCTGTGGGATATGGGATATTGTCTATGTCTAGTTGTCTGATTGCACTGTCGTCACGGTTTGTTTATTCTTTATTTGTTTTGTATTTTCTTTAGTTTCGCTTTATTCATCAAAAGTATGTGGAACTTAAAGTACGCTGCGCCTTGGTCCATTTCTAACAACGATTGTGACAGAATATCCCATCACAACGGGACCAAGCAGCGTGCCTCGGGAGGAGATGGCATCCTGGTCTTTGGAGGAGATCAGGGAGAGCATATCCTGGACTTGGGAGGAAATAATGACAAGAGCCTGCCATGGAAGCAGGCGGAAGCAGCAAAGGAGGGACAGCGACGAGAGTCGGGGAGGAAGGCCACAGAAACTTGAAGTACGCTGCGCCTTTGTCCATTTCTAACAACGACCGTGACACTCTAAAGCCTGTTAAAGATAGGGCTGACTACTCCCCCCTTTGGAGGAATTGCGTGCCCATAGTAAACAGAAAAGAAATCTGTCCAAAATTGCTAATATATGCATATAATAATTTATAATTGAATAGAAAACACTCTAAAAACTGTGAAGGACCTCGGCGTTACTCTGGACCCTGATCTCTCTTTTGAAGAACATATCAAGACCATTTCGAGGACAGCTTTTTTCCATCTACGTAACATTGCAAAAATCAGAAACTTTCTGTCCAAAAATGATGCAGAAAAATTAATCCATGCTTTTGTCACTTCTAGGTTAGACTACTGCAATGCTCTATTTTCCGGCTACCCGGATAAAGCACTAAATAAACTTCAGTTAGTGCTAAATACGGCTGCTAGAATCCTGACTAGAACCAAAAATTTGATCATATTACTCCAGTGCTAGCCTCTCTACACTGGCTTCCTGTCAAAGCAAGGGCTGATTTCAAGGTTTTACTGCTAACCTACAAAGCATTACATGGGCTTGCTCCTACCTACCTCTCTGATTTGGTCCTGCCGTACATACCTACACGTACGCTACGGTCACAAGACGCAGGCCTCCTAATTGTCCCTAGAATTTCTAAGCAAACAGCTGGAGGCAGGGCTTTCTCCTATAGAGCTCCATTTTTATGGAACGGTCTGCCTACCCATGTCAGAGACGCAAACTCGGTCTCAACCTTTAAGTCTTTACTGAAGACTCATCTCTTCAGTGGGTCATATGATTGAGTGTAGTCTGGCCCAGGAGTGGGAAGGTGAACGGAAAGGCTCTGGAGCAACGAACCGCCCTTGCTGTCTCTGCCTGGCCGGTTCCCCTCTTTCCACTGGGATTCTCTGCCTCTAACCCTGTTACGGGGGCTGAGTCACTGGCTTGCTGGGGCTCTCTCGTGCCGTCCCTGGGGGGTGCGTCACCTGGGTGGGTTGATTCACTGTGGTCGGCCTGTCTGGGTTGCCCCCCTTGGGTTGTACCGTGTCGGAGATCTTTGTGGGCTATACTCGGCCTTGTCTCAGGATGGTAAGTTGGTGGTTGAAGATATCCCTCTAGTGGTGTGGGGCTGTGCTTTGGCAAAGTGGGTGGGGTTATATCCTTCCTGTTGGGCCCTGTCCGGGGTGTCCTCGGATGGGGCCACAGTGTCTCCTGACCCCTCCTGTCTCAGCCTCCAGTATTTATGCTGCAGTAGTTTATGTGTCGGGGGCTAGGGTCAGTTTGTTTATCTGGAGTACTTCTCCTGTCCTATTCGGTGTCCTGTGTGAATCTAAGTGTGCGTTCTCTAATTCTCTCCTTCTCTCTTTCTTTCTCTCTCTCGGAGGACCTGAGCCCTAGGACCATGCCCCAGGACTACCTGACATGATGACTCCTTGCTGTCCCCAGTCCACCTGGCCATGCTGCTGCTCCAGTTTCAACTGGCCTGGGCCCTAGGACCATGTCCCAGGACTACCTGACATGAGGACTCCTTGCTGTCCCCAGTCCACCTGGCCATGCTCCTGCTCCAGTTTCAACTGTTCTGCCTTACTATTATTCAACCATGCTGGTCATTTATGAACATTTGAACATCTTGGCCACGTTCTGTTATAATCTCCACCCGGCACAGCCAGAAGAGGACTGGCCACCCCACATATGCTCTCTCTAATTCTCTCTTTCTTTCTCTCTCTCGGAGGACCTGAGCCCTAGGACCGTGCCCCAGGACTACCTGACATGATGGCTCCTTGCTGTCCCCAGTCCACCTGACTGTGCTGCTGCTCCAGTTTCAACTGTTCTGCCTTATTATTATTTGACCATGCTGGTCATTTATGAACATTTGAACATCTTGGTCATGTTCTGTTATAATCTCTACCCGGCACAGCCAGAAGAGGACTGGCCACCCCACATAGCCCGGTTCCTCTCTAGGTTTCTTCCTAGGTTTTGGCCTTTCTAGGGAGTTTTTCCTAGCCACCGTGCTTTTACACCTGCATTGTTTGCTGTTTGGGGTTTTAGGCTGGGTTTCTGTACAGCACTTTGAGATATCAGCTGATGTACGAAGGGCTATATAAATAAATTTGATTTGATTTGATTT
>NC_068457.1:2926734-2930636 GCF_023373465.1 Oncorhynchus keta
GCACCATGGTCTTGTAGAGGATGCGAGCTTCAACTGGAAGCCAGTGGAGAGAGCGGAGGAGCGGGGTGACGTGAGAGAACTTGGGAAGGTTGAACACCAGACGGGCTGCGGCGTTCTGGATGAGTTGTAGGGGTTTAATGGCACAGGCAGGGAGCCCAGCCAACAGCGAGTTGCAGTAATCAAGACGGGAGATGACAAGTGCCTGGATTAGGACCTGCGCCCGCTTCCTGTGTGAGGCAGGGTCGTACTCTGCGGATGTTGTAGAGCATGAACCTACAGGAGCAGGACACCGCCTTGATGTTAGTTGAGAACGTCAGGGTGTTGTCCAGGATCACGCCAAGGTTCTTAGCGCTCTGGGAGGAGGACACAATGGAGTTGTCAACCGTGATGGCGAGATCATGGAACGGGCAGTCCTTCCCGGGAGGAAGAGGAGCTCCGTCTTGCTGAGGTTCAGCTTGAGGTGGTGATCCGTCATCCACACTGATATGTCTGCCAGACATGCAGAGATGCGATTCGCCACCTGGTCATCAGAAGGGGAAAGGAGAAGATTAATTGTGTGTCGTCTGCATAGCAATGATAGGAGAGACCATGTGAGGTTATGACAGAGCCAAGTGACTTGGTGTATAGCGAGAATAAGAGAGGGCCTAGAACAGAGCCCTGGGGGACACCAGTGGTGAGAGCGCGTGGTGAGGAGACAGATTCTCGCCACGCCACCTGGTAGGAGCGACCTGTCAGGTAGGACGCAATCCAAGCGTGGGCCGCGCCGGAGATGCCCAACTCGGAGAGGGTGGAGAGGAGGATCTGATGGTTCACAGTATCGAAGGCAGCCGATAGGTCTAGAAGGATGAGAGCAGAGGAGAGAGAGTTAGCTTTAGCAGTGCGGAGCGCCTCCGTGATACAGAGAAGAGCAGTCTCAGTTGAATGACTAGTCTTGAAACCTGACTGATTTGGATCAAGAAGGTCATTCTGAGAGAGATAGCGGTAGAGCTGGCCAAGGACGGCACGCTCAAGAGTTTTGGAGAGAAAGAGAGAAGGGATACTGGTCTGTAGTTGTTGACATCGGAGGGATCGAGTGTAGGTTTTTTCAGAAGGGGTGCAACTCTCGCTCTCTTGAAGACGGGAGGGACGTAGCCAGCGGTCAGGGATGAGTTGATGAGCGAGGTGAGGTAAGGGAGAAGGTCTCCGGAAATGGTCTGGAGAAGAGAGGAGGGGATAGGGTCAAGCGGGCAGGTTGTTGGGCGGCCGGTCGTCACAAGACGCGAGATTTCATCTGGAGAGAGAGGGAGAAGAGGTCAGAGCATAGGGTAGGGTAGTGTGGGCAGAACCAGCAGTGTCGTTTGACTTAGCAAACGAGGATCGGATGTCATCGACCTTCTTTTCAAAATGGTTGACGAAGTCATCTGCAGAGAGGGAGGGGGGAGGATTCAGGAGGGAGGAGAAGGTGGCAAAGAGCTTCCTAGGGTTAGAGGCAGATGCTTGGAATTTAGAGTGGTAGAAAGTGGCTTTAGCAGCAGAGACAGAGGAGGAAAATGTAGAGAGGAGGGAGTGAAAGGATGCCAGGTCCGCAGGGAGGCGAGTTTTCCTCCATTTCTAGTGAAGTTGATCAGTCTTCACGGGAAATTCTTAGGGCTCAGGGCATTTGACACCATTAAAATGTTTCCATTCCCTTTTCTTAAGAAACATTTTCAAAAACATTTCCATCCTTCTGCATACCCAATTTGAAACTGAATTGAAAAGGACCCCTTTCAAATTAAATCCACTAACACATATTCTTCGCGGTATAAGGTGTGCACCTACTAGAGTGAACCATAGGTTAAGAACACACAGGAACTAGCCTCACTTATCCGGAACTCCATTTATAGCCGTATTCAGATACGTTTACTTTTAAAGTGGCTAACTATTACTAACTGCTTTCCTCAGTATCGCAGTCTCCAAGGACATTTTGACCAGAGAAAATGAAACCCCTTTTTCTGGAAAAGAAAGTGTACATTTCGTTAGCATTCACAATGTTACCTTTTAATCAGCAAGCCAACAGTATTACTTATACATTGATTTCATTCCATAAGCGTATTAGCAGTTTCAGAGAATGACGGTATAGAATGTCTATCAAAACTGAAATCCCCTTACGTTTTTCTGAACATGCGAGATTAGTTTAGCCATGCACAGAACGCATAGTTCCTTCCTGATCCCAGGTTTTTCCCTTAGAAATTGAAAACACCAAATATGTTACATTTTTCTTTTCCTCCAACTAATTTTACCAAGGTGGTGATTTTTCATATACGTTTATTTTCCCGTCTTTTGACGCAAATAACAAATCATCCACGTATTTCATCACCACTGAAACTATTGTTTTAATGCAAAATGATTCCAAGTGAGACCATTAGTAAATCCCATCGGTATATTACTAAAAGTCAGGTAAAACGTGATCTAGTACGTATTTCATCACATATAAACTGTAATTTCCACGAACCACTTACTTACTGATCGATCAGAGACTATACACCGCTTGATGAAAATGTAAGTCTTACTAACCTCAACGATTACTTGTTGCTTTTTTAAAAAGATGCAAACTCCTGTATAGCGGCATTCTCTGCTACCGCACTAAGTTCCAGGGTCACCTCACACTCATTCTTCCCATACCCATTAGCTCCTCATCTAAAACAGGGAGCTATTTTCTTACGCTGAGATATTCTCTATAGCTCTGCTAACCACTCGCACGTCTGCGAGGACAAGCAGATTCCTATCTGTCCCCCATCGTAATGTATTTTCTGATGGTAGAATGTTAACATCAAAACGCTGGTAAATTGAGCTTCTTATTATGGTTTTATGTGATCGTTCCAATTCATAATTGCCTCCCTTAATCGTTTATTTTATTTATCCTGTTTACCGGGTAATGCATTCCTTTCCCTGATCAGTTGGCACACACACAAACACACACACACACACACACACACACACACACACACACAACACACACACACACACACACACACACACACACACACACACACACACACACACAC
This sequence comes from Oncorhynchus keta, assembly GCF_023373465.1. NCBI lineage: Eukaryota > Metazoa > Chordata > Actinopteri > Salmoniformes > Salmonidae > Oncorhynchus > Oncorhynchus keta. Next base: position 2,929,758 of record NC_068457.1, read on the forward strand.
ACACACACACACACACTATTTCACACACCTCCTCCTTACTCCACAATTCTAGCTTGCTCTGATACACTTTCTTAACACAGAGAACCATCCATTCAGGCGTTTATTCACATTTGTTCATTCACACACTACGTTTTTACCTAAAACGACCTATGGCCTCTTAAACCGGTTTATATCCTATAGGTTTTTTCACAGTATGACAATACTACTGCCTAATCGGGTCAGCTTGTCTTCATACCCTTTTCACCCATCCAATGCAGACCTCTGTTTTTATTTATTTATTTTATTTTATTGTATATATTATTATTTTTATTATTTATTTTTAAAAATATTTTTTCAGAGTTGTATTATGGCTCATTTAGAGACCCCCGTTCAGACAGACGGAGCGTTCTATCCGCAGGATTTGTTTTGCAGTTTAACCTCGCCAAATCGGGCCGACGTTTTCTGCACTCTATCTATTCATCCGAGCAGACTCCTTTTTATTGGGGCGGTAACCATGAATGCCACCCAAACCCCTTTGTAATCTTAAAGGGCGGTATTCATGGACTTTTCTACCTACTTATTGATCTATTTTGACCATATGGGCAGACAGCAGCAGCCCCTCACCAGGCCAGGCAGTTCAGTCAGAGAGAGCAAACAGCCGCACCAGTCAGGCCACACAAGGTCCCCACATGAATGGCCCAGCGAGAGGGGCAGTCCCGAATCACACACCCAACCTAAGTCGCCCGCCCAGGTTGACTGGGCTGTGTTTACGCACATCCCAAATCAGGTCCTGAGACAGTCGAACCCGGCCAAGTAGTATCAGACGGAACAACCCACCCCACCAATCCAGACACGCAGGTCCGTCTAAACGGTCCGACCAGAACAGGTGCAAGCCCCTCC
>NC_068457.1:2930736-2950933 GCF_023373465.1 Oncorhynchus keta
GCTAGTTATGGATGTAGTATATCTGGTAATGAGGAAACCATGAGTTATGGATGGTATATCTGGTTGTAGAAACTCCTCCCTGCTAATTAGGAAACCAGACACTTCAGAACAAAACTTCATTTAGATGTTTTCTTCACTTCTATTGCAACTTCGTATTTCGTCGTCCCCTAACGTAGTCTACACTGCTATCTGCCCAGCAGCTAGCCAGCTAGCAAACGTCCACCGCTTCTACCGAATAGCAGCACTGTAGAAACTATTACACTCAACTGAACAACTTGATTAGTGTAAAAGTTACGCTAGCTACATAGTTGTCTTTGCTGTCTTCGTATCCAAGATAATTGTGTAGTTTTTAGAGTGTGTAGTCTTAGAGTGATTATCTTAATTTAATGAGGTTACCAGCCGCTATTTGTCATCCTTAACGTAGGAGACACTGCCAGCCCAACAGCTAGCCAACGCCTACTGGAAATAGAACTTCCGCACTCAACAACCCGTCGTGATTCCGCTTCGCTCCACAGGGTATCACATTTTTATTTCCTCATTTCATTATAGCACAAACGGCTTGATTTGTTTGATCGTAGCTAGCTACATAGCTAGCTACATAGCCGTCTGTGTATCAAAGATAATTGTGTAGTCTAGAGCGATTTTCTAGGTTAGCTAGCCAGCTATTGTCGTTCTTTTAACGCACTAACTTAATCAACACTGCTAGCTAGCCATTAGCCCCCGAATAGCAGCACTGTAGAAACTATTACACTCAACGGAACGACTTGATTAGTTGTAGTGTCAACAACGCAGCCACTGCCAGCTAGCCTACAAAGTCAACAACGCAGCCACTGCCAGCCAGCCTACTTCAGCAGTACTGTATCATTTAATCATTTTAGTCAATAAGATTCTTGCCACGTAAGTTTTAACTTTCTGAACATTCAAGACGTGTAGTCCACTCTGTCATTCCAATCTCCTTGCATTAGCGTAGCCTCTTCTGTAGCCTGTCAACTATGTGTCTGTCTATCCCTGTTCCTCTCTGCACAGACCATACAAACGCTTCCACACCGCGTGGCCGCGGCCACCCTAATCTGTGGTCCAGCGCACGACCCACGGGAGTTCCAGGTCTCCTCGGTAGCCTCTGGATCTTGCCGATTCATGGCCAACAAGGCAGAGTTCATCTCAGCCTATGCCTCCCTCCAGTCCTCGACTTCTTGGCACTGACGGAACATGGATCACCACAGATAACACTGCTACTCCTACTGCTCTCTCTTCGTCCGCCCACGTGTTCTCGCACACCGAGAGCTTTGGTCAGGCGGGGTGGTGGCACCGGATCTTCATCTCCCAAGTGGTCATTCTCTCTTTCTCCCCCTTACCCATCTGTCTATCGCCTCCTTTGAATTCCATGCTGTCACAGTTACCAGCCTTTAAGCTTAACATCCTTATCATTTATCGCCTCCAGGTCCCCTCGAGAGTCTCATCAATGAGCTTGATGCATTTGATAAGCTCCTTTCCTGAGGACGGCTCACCTCTCACAGTTCTGGGCGACTTTAACCTCCCCACGATCTACCTTTGACTCATTCCTCTCTGCCTCCTTCTTTCCACTCCTCTCCTCTTTTGACCTCACCCTTTCCCCCCCTACTCACAAGGCAGGCAATACGCCTGACCTCATCTTTACTAGATGCTGTTCTTCCACTAACCTCATTGCAACTCCTCCAAGTCTCCGACCACTACCTTGTATCCTTTTCCCTCTCGCTCTCATCCAACACTTCCCCACTGCCCCTACTCGGATGGTATAACGTCCCAACCTTTGCTCTCTCTCCCCGCTACTCTCTCCTCTTCCATCCTATCATCTCTTCCCTCTGCTCAAACCTTTCAACCTATCTCCTGATTCTGCCTCCTCAACCCTCCTCTCCTCCCTTTCTGCATCCTTTGACTCTCTATGTCCCCTATCCTCCAGGCCGGCTCGGTCCTCCCCTCCCGCTCCGTGGCTCGACGACTCATTGCGAGCTCACAGAACAGGGCTCCGGCAGCCGAGCGGAAATGGAGGAAAACTCGCCTCCCTGCGGACCTGGCATCCTTTCACTCCCTCCTCTCTACATTTTCCTCCTCTGTCTCTGCTGCTAAAGCCACTTTCTACCACTCTAAATTCCAAGCATCTGCCTCTAACCCTAGGAAGCTCTTTGCCACCTTCTCCTCCCCCACCCCCCCCTCCTCCCTCTCTGCAGATGACTTTGTCAACCATTTTGAAAAGAAGGTCGACGACATCCGATCCTCGTTTGCTAAGTGAAACGACACCGCTGGTTCTGCTCACACTGCCCTACCCTGTGCTCTGACCTCTTTCTCCCCTCTCTCCAGATGAAATCTCGCGTCTTGTGACGGCCGGCCGCCCAACAACCTGCCCGCTTGACCCTATCCCCTCCTCTCTTCTCCAGACCATTTCCGGAGACCTTCTCCTTACCTCACCTCACTCATCAACTCATCCCTGACCGCTGGCTCGTCCCTTCCGTCTTTAAGAGAGCGAGAGTTGCACCCCTTCTGAAAAAACCTACACTCGATCCCTCCGATGTCATCAACTACAGACCAGTATCCCTTCTTTCTTTCTCTCCAAAACTCTTGAACGTGCCGTCCTTGGCCAGCTCTCCCACTATCTCTCTCAGAATGACCTTTTGATCCAAATCAGTCAGGTTTCAAGACTAGTCATTCAACTGAGACTGCTCTTCTCTGTATCACGGAGGCGCTCCGCACTGCTAAAGCTAACTCTCTCTCCTCTGCTCTCATCCTTCTAGACCTATCGGCTGCCTTCGATACTGTGAACCATCAGATCCTCCTCTCCACCCTCTCCGAGTTGGGCATCTCTCGGCGCGGCCCACGCTTTGATTGCGTCCTACCTGACAGGTCGCTCCTACCAGGTGGCGTGGCGAGAATCTGTCTCCTCACCACGCGCTCTCACCACTGGTGTCCCCCAGGGCTCTGTTCTAGGCCCTCTCCTATTCTCGCTATACACCAAGTCACTTGGCTCTGTCATAACCTCACATGGTCTCTCCTATCATTGCTATGCAGACAAACACAATTAATCTTCTCCTTTCCCCTTCTGATGACCAGGTATTTAATCGCATCTCTGCATGTCTGGCAGACATATCAGTGTGGATGACGGATCACCACCTCAAGCTGAACCTCGGCAAGACGGAACTGCTCTTCCTCCCGGGAAGGACTGCCCGTTCCATGATCTCGCCATCACGGTTGACAACCCATTGTGTCCTCCTCCCAGAGCGCTAAGAACCTTGGCGTGATCCTGGACAACACCCTGTCGTTCTCAACTAACATCAAGGCGGTGGCCCGTTCCTGTAGGTTCATGCTCTACAACATCCGCGAGTACGACCCTGCCTCACACAGGAAGCGGCGCAGGTCCTAATCCAGGCACTTGTCATCTCCCGTCTGGATTACTGCAACCGCTGTTGGCTGGGCTCCCTGCCTGTGCCATTAAACCCCTACAACTCATCCAGAACGCCGCAGTCCCGTCTGGTGTTCAACCTTCCCAAGTTCTCTCACGTCACCCCGCTCCTCTGCTCTCTCCACTGGCTTCCAGTTGAAGCTCGCATCCGCTACAAGACCATGGTGCTTGCCTACGGAGCTGTGAGGGGAACGGCACCTCAGTACCTCCAGGTTCTGATCAGGCCCTACACCCAAACAAGGGCACTGCGTTCATCCACCTCTGGCCTGCTCGCCTCCCTACCACTGAGGAAGTACAGTTCCCGCTCAGCCCAGTCAAAACTGTTCGCTGCTCTGGCCCCCCAATTGTGGAACCATCTCCCCCACGACGCCAGGACAGCGGAGTCAATCACCATCTTCCGGAGACACCTGAAACCCCACCTCTTTAAGGAATACCTAGGATAGGATAAAGTAATCCTTCTCACCCCCCCCCTTAAAAGATTTAGATGCACTATTGTAAAGTGGCTGTTCCACTGGATGTCATAAGGTGAATGCACCAATTTGTAAGTCGCTCTGGATAAGAGCGTCTGCTAAATGACTTAAATGTTAAATGTTGTTTTGAGGGAAACAATGTTACTATGGTTACTGTTGTTCCATGTGAATGTTATCCAATGTGTTACTATGGTTACTGTTGTTCCATGTTGTGAATGTTATCCAATGTGTTACTATGGGTTATAGCAGTATGGCCTAATAATTTGACACAAATTAATTTAGGAATATTTTTGGTTGATACTTCCAAGGAGTCTTACAGTTCTAAATCATAAAGCCTAATTATCCTTGGTATAACCTTAAAACAGTACTATACTGGGGAAGCCCTTCATGTTGGAGGGTGTTTCTACAGTACTATACTTGGGAAGCCCTTCATGTTATTAAAACCTTCTTAAAACTATTCCATATGTCTTAGAAAAACCTCCCCCTCAGACAAGGCTTAGACTCTGAGACTAGTTATTGTACATTACATTTACTCTGGGACTAGTTATCCTGGGATCGTACATTACAATGAGACTAGTTATCCTGGGATCTTACACCTTACATTACTCAGACTAGTTATCCTGGGGAATAGTTTTAATACATTTGCAAAAAAATCTAAACCCGTTTTTGCTTTGGCATTACGGGGTATTGTGATGTCATTATGGAGTATTGTGTGTAGATTGATGAGGATTTAAAAAATAATAATCAATTTTAAAATAAAGGGATGCACCGATATTACATTTTTCGCCAATAGTTGCCATGTCCCAAAAACCGATACCGATAACCGATATTTAAAATTTTAGCAGCCTTTTAAGCATTCTAGTACAGTTAAAAAGTTAAACACACACACGGAAGCAGCGGTCTAAGTCACTGCATCTCAGTGCAAGAGGCGTCACTACAGTCCCTGGTTCCAATCCAGGCTGCATCACATCCGGCCGTGATTGGGAGACCCACAGTATCTGTCTGTTATTGGTGTAGAGGGGATGAAAAAGGAGAGGGATCCCACAGTAGTTGTCTGTTATTGGTGTAGAGAGGACGACAAAGGAGAGGGATCCCACATGTGGATAGGAAGATACAAGATATCATTGTTTCTAGAAAATATTCATTTAAAATCCAGGAACTTTACAACTTTAGCTCTCTAGGTCATGCCAGTAGGTTACAGTAGGTTGTATCTCTCTAGGTCATGCCAGTAGGTTACAGTAGGTTGTAACTCTCTAGGTCATGCCAGTAGGTTACAGTAGGTTGTATCTCTCTAGGTCATGCCAGTAGGATACAGTAGGTTGTAACTCTCTAGGTCATGCCAGTAGGTTACAGTAGGTTGTATCTCTCTAGGTCATGCCAGTAGGATACAGTTGGTTGACGCAACACCTGGTTGCATTGCGTTTCTGTCTAAATGTATAGTGTCTAGAGCCATGGCATCATAATGATGGTAATAAGAGGTGGATTCATTCGGGTGGGACTGTGTAGGACTTCACTGAAGGCCCAGGCCCCAGAACCACTGCACGCTACTGGATGATTTACTACACACCGTGCCCCCCAATAGTGCCATTTGAAAGTTGGGTTGGCTACACCAAAGATTATGGATATACTGACAAGATGTCTCTCCGCCCTAACAAGGGGAGTCGTTGTCCACAAAGCGGCACTGCGGGTTGTCTAGATCCCGCCTATCCTTTCTTTGGATTGATGGATTCATCTTATTCTTGTAAACTATTGTTTATATTGTATGAGAGTTGTTGTCACAACCGCCTGTATTCAATGAAGAGAGATGCTAGTTACTAGCATGAATTTGCATAGCGATCTGGAGACAACTCTTAGTGTTTTTATCAAAGTTGTCGGTATGTCATAACAACTTAAGCATTACGAAACTTCTGTTAGATCAAGTAAACCTCACATAGCAAATAAGCCATTCATTTTGTTGCTGACCAAATTTGACACTTTCCACATTGGGTTGATAATTGTTTCCACTTGGATACCAGTGTCTAAGGCCACTGGGGTTCTTTGTAATCAATATGACCAATACGAACTGATGGAAGAGGTTAAAAAAAATGTATAATGGCACTTACACATGGAATGAAACTACGCATTTTTTAAAATATTTGTTTGCACTTCAATGCTAAAAAAAGCTTGTGAGCAGGAAAAGCTTTTGATCCATCAACCTCTGGGTTATGCGCCCATCACACTTCCGCTGCGCCACTCTGCTTTCAGCCATTTCAGAAAAGACTAGATCTCACAATCCATGGCTTAGGAGGCTTGAAATTGACATTTTTATTCAGAGAATTGCAGGGGAAGAGTACAATACCTTTTCATTGTGCAGCTACGTTGCCCTGCGCGCTTGTTCGTTGAGCTGTAGATCCACTCGGGTGTTCCCAAAAGTTTTCAAAAGCACCAATGCTTGTAAGTGCCCAGCCGTACTTTGGTGTCTCGTTGCTGCCTTGGTTAGACAACTCAGGTTTGCAAAAGCCAGTGTGGCTCCAAACACCAAATCGATCACTTGCAAATAATAGGCATTCCCAGCAGTACAGTTTGCAGTGCTTCTCGGAGCCTGTGAGTCATTGATAGTGCCCATAATTGAAAGTGGCGAACGAACCCCTTTCTTGCCTGTGACAGGCTTTGTAGCGTCGGCGTCTACCTCTCCTGACAATGTCTAACTTTTCTTGAAAAGTTTGTCTTGAGAATGGCGTTATAATTATATCCTCGACCAAATCGATATCTTCTCCTTCCGCCATTGTGGGTTGAAAAAACAGCTTAGTCGTACGCAAATTAATTCGTTGATCAATTTCAGTTTCCTAGTTCTGAGACCTGCCCATATAGGACCTGCCTCTCAATATTGGTAATCCAATCAAAAGACGTGCACGCACTACGCCTGCCAGCTGGCTCCTGTGTAACACTGGAGCCAGCCAGCAGGTGTACAATAGCCAACTCTAAAGCTGATTGGTTGACACTAAATTTGAATTTCCATTCACTTTAAGCAACAAGCGCCCGCACTGTTGATTCTGAAGGCATGAGGGCAGATTTTAGACCCCTGGCAACACATGATGGCTGAATATGATTGGATAAACTATCTAACATAAAGACCAGCCCTCCAAATCTCAACCTGGGGCTGGAAGCAGTGCAACCAAGAGGAACGCTATGAAATGAAGAGTAACTCTTACTCTGGGGAATCATTTAATACATATTTGTGGGAAAATATATGTACATTTTTAAAAATATATATTCTAATGATGTTTAGGCCAGCAGAGAACGCGAATTAATTCGCGCATTACAAGCATTGGTGCTTTTTGGCCCACCACTGAAATCATCACAACACGAAAATCACTACACGCCGTGCCCCCCAGTCTGCGGTCAGCAGATAGCATATATATTTGAGAAGGGTCTAAGTCACTTTTTGGAAACGGAACGGAGAAAACAAGGGGTAGCTTGTTCTCTACGTCGTCTGATTCTAGACATATTAGTCATCATCCTGGGCCCTCCGTTGAAGAGGCATTGACGAGCCAACCTGAATATCCAAAGTTATAAACACATGTAAGGCGGTACTTACTGGTGTTAAGCAGATCTCCTATCTCCACCTCTTCATCTTTCAATGTGACAGTAATCTCCCTTCCTTCTTCACTTCAAAAGCTACATCCTCCCTCTCTGCCTCCTCTTCTTTCACAGTAACATACTCCTCCTTCACCCTGAACGCCTCTTCCTCTTTCACTGGAACGTCTTTTCTTCTTGTTTCACTGTAACACCCTTTACTTCTCTTGTTTTACTGTAACATCCTCCTCCTCTTTCACGACAATGTTCAGCCCCAGAGTTTTTTCTCCGTCCAGCAGACCTCTTCTTCAACAGGATGAGAGTAGTTTCGGGAGCTCATGGTCGGGGATGTTAGCTAGCTAACATTAGCGACTAGGCTAGTGCACTTAACCAGCCAGCTACTATAGCTGACTAATACAAAATAACGTAATATTAAATTAAATAGGTTAACAAGTAGATACGACAGAAGTGTGTGTAAAACGCAGTAGGTAATATACACCGGAAAAAGTATAAATAGCTTGAATCTTTCGGCTATGTCGTCTAGCAGGCGACAGAAGTGGTTGACCAGCTGTTTCTGAAGAACCGTCCACTAGATTATACGTCATGCTGGCAGCGTCGCCTGAAAGACGCGCATCGCCGTCTGCTGACTGGAGGGGAAACGCAGTTGAGGATCATATTTTATTTTCAGACAAAGATTATTTTAAATGGATTTAATTAAATAATACTATTATATTGAGACATACAAAGACATGAATGTGCTGATTGATTAGTGCCCTTGGAGTGTGGTGTCAGGAAAATAACCTCACACTCAACGTCAACAAAACTAAGGAGATGATTGTGGACTTCAGGAAACAGCAGAGGGAACACCCCTATCCACATTGATGGAACAGTAGTGGAGAGGGTAGTAAGTTTTAAGTTCTCGGCATACACATCACAGACAAACTGAATTGGTCCACCCACACAGACAGCATCGTGAAGCATCGTGAAGAAGGCAGCAGTGGTGGCTGTTTTAACAGTCTGATGACCTTGAGATAGAAGCTGTTTTTCAGTCTCGGTCCCCTGCTTTGATGCACCTGTACTGACCTCGCCTTCTGATGATAGTGGGGTGAACAGGCAGTGGCTCGGGTGGTTGTTGTCCTTGATGGTCTTTATGGCCTTCCTGTGACATCGGGTGGTGTAGGTGTCCTGGAGGGCAGGTAGTTTGCCCCCGGTGATGCGTTGTGCAGACCTCACTACCCTCTGGAGAGCCTTACGGTTGAGGGCGGAGCAGTTGCCGTACCAGCCGGTGATACAGCCCGACATTGTGCATCTGTAGAAGTTTGTGAGTGCCTTTGGTGACAAGACAAATTTCTTCAATCTCCTGAGGTTGAAGAGGCGCTGCTGCGCCTTTTTCACAACGCTGTCTGTGTGGGTGGACCAATTCAGTTTGTCCGTGGTATGTACTCCGAGGAACTTAGTCTATGCCCCTCTGACATCACTCGTCCAAATATTTATATATTCTTAATTCCATTCCTTTATGTGTATTGTTAGATATTACTGGACTGTTGGCGTTAGAAATACAAGCATTTTGCTAGACCCGCAATGACATCTGCAAAACAAGTGTATGTGACAAATAAAATGTGATTTGATGTATATAGGTCTGGTGTTGAGATCATTCTACACTCTGTGATCTCCTGCATGTATTTTCTGATGTTTAATCAGACCACTTGAATCAGAGTATCTCTTGCCACATTGATCACAGCTATAAGGATTCTCTCCTGTGTGGCTAAGTTCAAGTTGGGTACTGAGGTACCGTAACCCCTTAGCTGAAAGACGAAGACCGGAGGGCAGTAAAGTTTTTTGGGGGTAATGATTCTCAGCCATTTTTGCTTTTCTTTTCAGTTTTTCCTTTTTTAGAAGAGAGTGGAGTGGAGATGGTGCAAAATTCTTCAAATAGGTCGGTCCCTGGGATCGGTCTGGTGAATACAGTTCGCTTCGCATGGAAGGACAAGGAGACTGAGCCATTCGGACATGAAACGTTTGGAAGGACTATCTTGATGTGGATCCTTAAACTGACAGGGAAGGATGTGTTTTGCCTCCAAGGTTACCCATTGGAGGGAACTTATGATGTGGCTTTACACTCAGAAGAAAAACACAACGAGATCCTGAAAAAGGTAAGAGAAGTGGGAGGTGTGAGGCCGATGTGCCACTACGAGGTAACCAGCTTGGCAAAAAACAATTTCAGGATTGTAACTGTGAACATTTATAACCATACGTCAAGGATGAGGAAGTGAGGGCCTTTCTGGGGAGATACATGGATGACATCTCTCAGCAAGGCACCTCAAGGACTCCTGGGTTTTTGGAACGGGGAGGAGAGACTTCCAGGCCCTCCTCAGGAGGACCCAAAGGGACTGGGTGGCTACCTTCATCCTCCAGCTATGTTCTCCTGGGGGCTGACAGGGAGACATTGTTTTATGCACGTCAGCCCCCGTTTTGTAGGCGTTGTATGGCCTACGGCCACATCCTAGCCTCGTGCAGCACAAGAAAGTGCAGATTTTGTGGATTTGGGGAGCACGAGGCGAAGGACTGTGACGAGCTCAAGGTGTGCCATGGGCGTGGCTCGTCAGCACACCTGTGGCAGGAATGCCCGGCTTGTTAGAGGTATAGCAAGGGAGTGGAGGAGCCTGAGAGAGCAGCAAAGGTGGGAGAGGTGGTGGAGAAAGAGTCGGTGGCAGGACCAGTGGGGGGACAGCAGAATGCCGAGTGTCCTCGTGGAAGTGATGGGGGAATGGGGAGGAGCTTGCAGGGGTGGGGGTGGTGTCTTCCTGTTACCACCATCGCCAAAGAAGAGAGGGAAGAGGGAAGGGGCTCTCGACAGACAGCGAGAGAGGGAAGGGGCATGGAGGGGGTGGCCAAGCGAGTGATGGGGGGGTGGGAGAAACTTCTGTGTCCTCGCTGGCTTCCCCAGCCCCTCAACTCCTGGAGGAGCTTGATACACCAAGCACGGCCCAGGGCTGGTCAACTGAAGGGGGTCGCAGTTCCTGTTTGGGGACACGGGCTCCACTACTCTCTACCCAACCAGATACGGGGCTGGGGAAGTGGAGGAGTTTGGTGGTCAACCCAGGATGCAGGGCACTCAGGAGCCAAACACCATTCCTGCATCCTGGGTTGATGAGTTGGAGGAAGAGACGGGGGGGACGTCGGGAGGAGAGACAGCGTCCCTGCAGGTGGAGATGGAGCAGGGGAGCATCGAGTGAGGCTCCTTTATTTTTTTGGGGTTAGTAGTTGGGTGATGGTTGTTTTTTTATTTATTTTATATATTTTTTAATGGAGCCTACTATAACTTTTGGTAGTTTAAATGTAAGCGTTTAAGGGGTTTTGTTAAGAGGAGGGCGGTTTTTAGTTATTTAGAGGGTGTGGGTTTTGACTTTTGTTTTTTAAAGGGGGTTCACCTAAAGGGGGTTCACCTGGGATGTTAATAGATTTAGGAGGGAGTGGGACAAGGGGAATTCGGTTTGGGGTATAGGGGGGTTGCACTCATCAGGGGTAGGGATTTTGTGTGGATACACGTAGGTAAAAGTTGAAGGTTAATTTGTGGTTTTGCAGGGGAGGGTTTCGGTTGTGGATGTCACCTTAAGGGATTGCAGATATAGATTAGGGGGGGTGTATGGCCACAGGTGGCGGCAGACAGGAAGGAGATGGTGGAGATGGTGCCCCTGTGCACCACAAATAGGCAAGTGGTGATAGGGGGGGATTTTAATATAGATTTAGGGGTAGGGGGGATAGTGCTTGCCATGGTCTGGTTGGAGAACTGCACACTACTCCGGCAATGGCTGGTTCCACTTGGTGCAACTCCTGGGGGGTTGCGTGGAGGCTTGACTATATTTTTCTGTCTAGGTCCTTGGGTCAGTTGTCTAGGCAGCTGTTGCCTGTTTTATTTTCGGATCACGACAGGGTGCTCCTGCAGGTGAGGTCACCAGTCTGCCTCTTTGGTAGGGGGTACTGGAAATTAGATCGGGATGTGCTGGATGAGCTTTCATTGAAGCCTTTACTGGTTTGTTTTTCTTGGGATTGAAGGCCTCCGGTCCATGTGTGAGGGGTGTTAGGGTGGTGGGATTTAGTTAAGGTTGTAGTGGGTATCCCGGGAGTGGTCTGGGAGGGAGTGCAGGCGCGGGGTCTGAACAACAAGCTCAAGGACCTGAATTGGTTAAGCCTCCATAAGGGCCTGCCAGTACATTCCATCATGTACAGGCATAACTTGGCACCGTCCCCTACATGTCCAAGACCATTTGTGGCGGGGAGGAGGCATCTTTTGGGACTGTGCCTTTGCCAGAGTAGTATTGGCTAGGGCACGGCTGTTGTTAGGTGGGTGAAGGGGAATTTTGTTTTGTTTGGGCTAGGGTAGAGAGAGGTGTAGGGAGAGTGAGGGGGACGGTCAGGGACAGGTTTCTGCTCTGACTTCTCATAAGCCTCTTTAAATGGGGGCTGTGGGAAGCCAGGTAGGACATGGTAAAGACCGGGAGAGATTGGGGGGTGGACGGGATAGTGAGGAGGTTGGAAGGAAATTTGAGGGGGAAGAGGGAGGAGAGGAAGTCGGGGCAGCATGCTGCCTGGGAGAGGTGGAAGGGAGGTTTAGGGCTGGGGTTAATTTAGATGATTTAAAGGGGATAGATTAGGGACAGGGAGATGTAGTTAGTAGCCATGAAGGGGAGGTAAGATACTTCCCTGAGTTTTTTGTTATTGGGTTTTTGTTTATTTTTTAATTTAAAAATGCCTATATTTGATTTTGTTTGGAATATTAATGGTTTGTTTTGTATGAATGGCATTGTAATAACTGATATATAAATAAAACTCTTCCACTTTGTCAATAAAGTGCATGGTAAGTTTAGTATTACTTTTCAACCAACCCAGTGCATATGTTGAAAATGAAAAATGTTGAAATCAACAATCCGTCAAAGGATTCAACTACTGAAACAAACGATTGGATCAAACAGATCAATCCCACTGGACATTGGGTTTGATTCAGACCCTGCCAGCATGACCAGAGATGTAACTTATAACCACTGAACCTGACTAAAAACAACTAAGTATTAGATTTACTGCCATGGTCTAGTATGTCACTGCATCAGACACCATTCATAATGCTGGCTGAGGTACGAGTAAAACATGACATATTATTTCCTAACCATTCACAATGCTGGCTGAGGTATGAGTAAAACATGACATATTATTTCCTAACCATTCACAATGCTGTCTGAGGTACGAGTAAAACATGACATATTATTTCCTAACCATTCACAATGCTGGCTGAGGTACGAGTAAAACATTACATATTATTTCCTAACCATTCATAATGCTGGCTGAGGTATGAGTAAAACATGACATATTATTTCCTAACTGTAAAAAACTCCCCACTCCTTAAACAACTAGTCTCCCACTATTTAACCAGAATAACATGAGTTGTGTCCTTCAAACTGTTAGTCCATAATCATATTCAGCTGCTTAGATGTCATGTATTGTCATGTTATGTTCTCTATAATGAAACATCACCAAGTGAAATAAAGTTGATAAGATACTCTTAATAGACATTAAATAAAAAATGGTTGTCCAGAAATCATTAATTATCATGTTGCTCCCTGCTGATGCGTTCCCTGACCTTACGTCTTACTTGGCAGGAACTAATGGAGATCCATCATAAACCCCAGGAAGAGTAGCTGCTGCCTTGGCAGGAACACAGTCATGTGATATGTGGTATAGAAAAGTCCAATCTTAGGAGAGTACATGGGAGGCACTATACTGTTTATCTGCAGGTGTCGATCTGGTCAAAACCACCGATACAGTTGCCCCTCCGCTCTGGTGGGATGGATCATGTCTACAGAGAAACCTAGATTCAAATACTTAGTTTTGTGTGTATTGGATATATGTTGTGAAATTGTTAGATATGAGTTGTTAGACATTACTGCACCGTCTGAGCTAGAAAGACAAGCATTTCACCACACCCGCAATAACATCTGCTAAACACGTGTATGTGACCAATAAAATGTGATTTTGATTTGAAATAAACATCCTATTTATCAGAGGTGCTATTGGCTGGGGTCAAAATTACTCCAAAGGATTTTAATTTGTTAAAAGTCCATTTTGATACAGAAACCCTAAACCATGATTTAGATTTATTAAGAACAAGTTGATTGACAAAGTCATGAAAAATTGAATAAACCACATTTAGGCTATGATTGAAGATATGCCTCTGGGGTCAAAATGATCCATTTCAGAAGTTTGGTTCAATGAAAATATGTAGTGGTGTGTAAAGTTTGTTTTAAATTCTCACTCTTTAAAAACGAATCAATCAACACATGCTTCTCTTTGAACGACTTAATATAATTTTAAACTTTTATGAAATAAATGAAAAATACACTTTTGGTTCTTCAACTGCGTTGCCCACTCCAGTCAGCAGCTGGCGATGTGCGTATTTTAGGTTCAGGCGACGCTTCCAGTGTGAAGTGTAATTGGCTCCTTCAACAACAACAGCTAGTCAGACACCTCGGTAGCTTTCTAGCAAACATAGCTACAACATTCACACTCTTTACACTGTTTTGGTGTATATTAGTCGCTGTGTATTAAACACACTTCAGTCGTATGTACTTGTTGGCCCATTTAATTATATATTGACGTTGTTTGTCAGCTAGCTGGTTTGCTAAGTTAGTTTAGAACTAGGCTAGTCTCAAATGCTAGCTAGCTAACATCCCCGACCATGAGTTCACTAAGCTATTCTCCTGTTAAAGAGGAGGTCTGCTGGACGGAGAAAGAAGCTCTTGTGAAAGAGGAGGATGTTACAATACGAAAACAAGTAGAGGGTGAGGCTGTTACCGTGAAAGAAGAAGAGAAAGACGCGTTCAGAGTAAAAGAAGAGGAGGATGTTACAGTAAAAGAAGAGGAGGATGTAGTCTTTGGAGTGAAAGAGGAGGAGGGGGAGATGACTGTCACATTGGAGGAAGAAGAGGTTGGAGATCTGTTTAACACCAGTAAGTACCGTCTGCAGTCGTTGAACCAATATGTAAAGGGGTTCTACACTTGAATGTTGTTCTGTAGGAATGGCTGAAGCATCTAAATGTGAATCGATTCTCAATTGCAATACATTTCTAGAAACATAAATCACTGTACTTTCATATCACATCAAAATAATTTCACACAATATTTCATATCACATCAAAATAAGTAACCAGTCTCGATGCCCCAAACAGTAAACCAAATTAGTTTCTCGTAATTTCTCCTTCCTTCAGGCTTCTTTTTCTTACTTGGACTTTATACGGAGGTTGGAAACCAACTTTAAGGTGCATTACCACCATCAACTGGACTGGAGTGTGGACCTCAGTTCATCTTTCAATCACCTACGTGGGTATATAACAAGACAGTCATGAAGAGGGTACAACAAAACTTTTTTCCCCTCAGATGACTGAAAAGATTTGGCATGGGTCCCCAGATCCTCAAAAGGTAATACAGCTGCACCACCAAGAGCATCCTGACCGGTTGCATCACCTCCTGGTATGGCAACTGCTCGGCATCTGACCCTAAGGCACTACAGGGGGTAGTGCAACGGCCCAGTACATCACTGTGGCCAAGCTTCCTGCCATCCAGGACCTATGTAATAGGCATGTCAGAGGAAAGCCCACAAAATTGTCAGAGACTCCAGTCACCCAAGTTTTAAACAGTTTCCTCTGCTACCGCACGGCAAGCGGTACCGGAGCGCCAAGTCTAGAACCAAAAGCCTCTACAGCTTCTACCCCCAGCCATACGACTGCTGAACAATTCATAAAATCACCACAAGACAATTTACATTGACCTCCCTCCCTTTTGTGCACTGCTGCTACTCGCTGGTTGTTTGTTAACTATGCATAGTCACTACGCCCCCACCTTCATGTACAGATTACCTCAACTAGCCTGTACCCCCCGCACACTGCCTCGGTACCGGTGCCCCCTGTATATAGCTACGTTATTGTTATTCTCATTGTTTACTTTTTATTCTTACTTTTTATTTGAGTCTACTTGGTAAATATTTTCTTCTTCTTGAACTGCACTGTTGGTTAAGGGCTTGTAAGTAAAGCATTTCACGTCAAAGTCTAAGTTGGTGTCTTGACGGATTTGTAAAAAAAACGGTTTATCTTATACACATATATATATATATATCTATTTTTTCTTTTTTTAAAATGTTTCTGACACCCCTCCACAGAGGTGTCTCATTATTGGGATTCATTGCTGATTCCTACCTGTAGCTCACTATGAGGTGTCTTAGTGATACAGGTTAAGGGCCATTTTGGAGATTGGTGGTTGGTAGCGGAGTCGAGGGAACAAGCAGGGTTGGACACGGCCATGTTATTATCCCACACACAGTCTCTGTGGTTCATATGAACCCCATTCCTGGGAATTAGATTTGATTACATTTCGCCCCCATCTGTTTCCACAGAAGGGTTCTGTCTGTCCCATTTCCAGCTAGGTTATGAGGTGCTTTGTCGCCAGTACCTATGACTGGTTGATAGGGGAAACCTCCATGCTTATTATAGAAAAAGTAATTAGGGAAAACTATTTAGTAAACTGAAATAAAATAACAAACCTGTTTGAAAAATGAAAACTATTCCAAAACTAGTAAGACGTGTTTGTTGTTGTAAATGTTATCTTTAAGTCTTTTTTTTTTGTATATTTTGCAATATATTTCAATCTCTTTTTCCATTTTAAAATTAAATATACCTTCCGGCAAACCGCCTCACCCAGTGTGATACGGATCTGCTATTTTTTAATATCTGCCAGTCTGCACAGCGCGATATCAACTCTGAGCATATCGGACTGTTTTTCTCCACTACATCACCGTATTCCTGCCGTAAACTCTGGATAATCTAAAGCTAGCTAGCTGCTACCGAGTGGCCCAGCCCCGACGCTAGCCTTGAGCCAGGCCCATCTTCTGGCCTGCTCAGTGGACCCTATGATCACTCGGCTACACAGCTGATGCCTCCCGGACTCTTCACTAACACGACTAGAAGCCACTACATCACCGGATTCCAACTCTGGACCTTATCACCGAAGTGGCTATAGTGGCTAACGTCCTTGTCCCGAAGCTAGCACCAGTTAGCCTTGAGCCAGGCACATCTCCTGGCTAGCCTAATATCGACTACCTAACGGCTTCCCTGGTTCATATATTGCTGTTCACTGGACCCTATGATCACTTGGCTACATAGCTGATGCCTGTTGGACTGTTCATTAATGACAAATCTCTATTTTGTTTATCTGTCGGCCCCAGCCTTGAACTCAGGCCCTGTGTGTAGGGTCAGTTAACTATCTGCCCATTCATCGCCATTTTATCTGTTGTCTTAGCTGATTAAGATGGTGAGGAAATTACTTTTAAAAGAACAACCAGGCATCCTCTACTGACGGGATGAGGTCAATATCCTTCCAGGATACCCGGGCCAGGTCGATTAGAAAGGCCTGCTCGCAGAAGTGTTTTAAGGAGCGTTTGACAGTGATGAGGGTGGTCGTTTGACCGCGGACCCATAACGGATGCAGGCAATGTGGCAGTGACCGCTGAGATCCTGATTGAAACCAGCAGAGGTGTATTTGGAGGGCAAGTTGGTCAGGATAATATCTATGAGGGTGCCCATGTTTACGGATCTAGGGTTGTACCTGGTGGGTTCCTTGATTATTTGTGTGAGATTGAGGTCATCTAGCTTGGATTGTAGGATGACCGGGGTGTTAAGCATATCCCAGTTTGGTCACCTAACAGAACAAACTCTGAAGATAGATGGGGGGCAATCAATTCACATATGGTATCCATGGCACAGCTGGGAGCTGAGATGGGTCTATAACAAGTGGCAACAGTGAGAGACTTACTTCTGGAGATTAGAAGATTAAAATTAGAAGCTTGAATTGTTTGGGCATGGACCTGGAAAGTATGATAGAACTTTGCAGGCCATCTCTGCAGTAGATTGCAACTCCTCCCCCTTTGTCAGTTCTATCTTGACAGATAATGTTGTAGTTGGAAATGGAAATTTCAGAATTTTTGGAGTCCTTCCAAAGCCAGGATTCAGACACGGCAAGGACATGAAGGTAGGCGGAGTGTGCTAAAGCAGCGAGTAAAACAAACTTAGGGAGGAGGCTTCTGATGTTAACATGCATAAAACCAAGGCTTTTATGGTTACAGAAGTTAACAAATGAGAGTGCCTGGGGACACACAGGGCCTGGGTTAACCTCTCTTGGGTACGTGAGACGTTAGCGTCCCACCTCTTCAACAGCCAGTGAAACTGCTGGGCGCCAAATTCAAATACAGAAATACTCATTATAAAAATCCAGAAAACATATTTTACATAGGTTTTAAAGATGAACTTCTTGTGAATCCAACCACGGTGTCAGATAAAAAAAAAATGCTTTACGGCGAAAGCATACCTTACGATTATTTGAGAACATAGCCCAGCAAACAAATCATTACAAACCGTAACCAGCCAAGTAGAAGAGTTACACAAGTCAGAAATTGAGGGAGAATTCATCCCTTACCTTTGATGATCTTTAAATGGTTGTACTCGGCAGACATTCATTTACTCAATAAATGTTCCCTTTGTTCGATAAAGTCTCTTTATATCCAAAAACCTCAGTTTGTTCGCGCGTTTTCTTCAGTAATCCACAGGCTCAAATGCAGTCAAAACAGGTAGACAAAGAAAATCCAAATTGTATCCATAAAGTTCATAGAAACATGTCAAACAATGTTTATATTCAATCCTCAGGTTGTTTTTAGCCTAAATAATCAATAATATTTAAACCGGACAATAACGTAGTCAATATGAAAGGTAAACAAGAAAGGCACTCTCTCGGCTGCGCGCATGAAAAAGCTCTGTGACACTTTAGGGTCCACTCATTCAGACTGCTCTTACTTCCTAATTTTTCAGAATACAAGCATGAAACCATTTCTAAAGACTGTTGACATCTAGTGGAAGGCATAGAAACTGCAATTTGAATAGAATAGAAATGAATAGAAAACTACAAAACCAACAAAAAAAACTACTTCCCGAATTGATTTTTCTCAGGCTTTCGCCTGCCAAATCAGTTCTGTTATACCCACAGACACAATTTTAACAGTTTTGGAACCTTTAGAGTGTTTTCTATCAAAATCTACCAGTTATATGCATATCCTATCTTCTGGGCCTGAGTAGCAGGCCCTTTAATTTGGGCATGCTCCAATACACACAGTCAGTTAGGAAAGCAAAGGCTAACTTTTTCAAACAGAAATTTGCATCCTGTAGCTCGAACTCCAAAACGTTTTTGGGACACTGTAAGGTCTATGGAGAATGAGAGCACCTCCTCCAAGCAGCCCACTGCACTGAGGCTAGGAAACACTGTCACCACCAATAAATCCACAATAATCAAGTATTTCAATAAGCCTTTCTCTATGGCTGGCCATGCTTTCCTCCTGGCTACCCCAACTCTATCAGACTCTATTTGGATAAAGAACACTCTGTCTGAAGTTTCTAAAACTGTTTGAATGATGTCTGTGAGTATAACATAACTTATTTGGCAGGCGAAAACCCCGAGGGCAAACCATCCAGGAAAATATTTTTTTGAGGTCACTCTCTTTTCAATGGGCTTTCTATGGGGATCTAGATTTCTAAGGCACTTCCTTGCAGTTCCTATCGCTTCCACTGGATGTCGACAGTCTTTAGAAATTGGTTGATGTCTTTCCTTTGAGAAATTAAGACGTAGCCCTATTCAGAACAAGGGTCGAGTCTAGTGTACTGTTGTGGTTGGGGCGCGTGACCTGAAAGCTCGCTCCACTTTGTTTTTATCCCCTATTGAACGCAGTTTATCCAGTCTTAAATTTTATATATTATTTACGTTAAAAAATACCTAAAGTTGTATTAGGAAAGTTGTTTGAAATGTTTGGACAAAGATTACAGGTAACTTATTAGATATTTTGTAGTCATGTTGCGCGAGTTGGAACCAGTGTTTTTCTGGATCTAGCACACCAAATAAATGGACATTTTGGAGATATAACGACAGAATTAATTGAACAAAAGGACCATTTGTGATGTTTATGGGACATATTGGAGTGCCAACAGAAGAAGCTCTTCAAAGGTAAGGCATGAATTATATCGTTATTTCTGAGTTTTGTGTTGCTCCTGGCGGGATGAAATATGATTGTCTGTTTGATGGGGTTCTGTCCTAAGATAATTGCATGGTTTGCTTTCGCCATAAAGCCTTTTTGAAATGTAACACGTTGGCTGGATTAACAAGAAGTCTAGCTTTAATTTGACATATTGCATGTGTCTTTTCAAGAATGTTAAATATTTACAATTCTGTAGTTTGAATTTGGCGCCCTGCACTTTCACTGGATGTTGGTTAGGTGGGACAGTACTGTAGAAATGTTAACAAACCTCCAGATGAGCTTCAATGCCATACAACTCTTCTTCCGTGGCCTCCAACTGCTCTTAAACGCTAGTAAAACTAAATGCATGCTCTTCAACCAATCGCTGACCTCACCCGCCCGCCCGACTAGCATCACTACTCTTTACGGTTCTGACTTGGAATATGTGGACAACTACAAATACCTAGGTGTCTGGTTAGACTGTAAACTCTCCTTACAGAGTCACATTAAACATCTCCAATCCAAAATTACATCAAGAATCTGCTTCCTATTTTGCAACAAAGCCTCCTTCACTCACGCTGCCAAACATACCCTCGTAAAACTGACTACATCGCTGATCCTTGACATCAGCGATGTCATTTA
>NC_068457.1:2951033-2973259 GCF_023373465.1 Oncorhynchus keta
TAATATCTAACTAAGTGCTTGTGTTTCTAGCTCCAACAGTGCAGTAATATCTAACTAAGTGCTTGTGTTTCTAGCTCCAACAGTGCAGTAATATCTAACTAAGTGCTTGTGTTTCTAGCTCCAACAGTGCAGTAATATCTAACTAAGTGCTTGTGTTTCTCCAACAGTGCAGTAATATCTAACTAAGTGCTTGTGTTTCTAGCTCCACAGTGCAGTAATATCTAACTAAGTGCTTGTGTTTCTAGCTCCAACAGTGCAGTAATATCTAACTAAGTGCTTGTGTTTCTAGCTCCAACAGTGCAGTAATATCTAACTAAGTGCTTGTGTTTCTAGCTCCAACAGTGCAGTAATTCTAGCTCCAACAGTGCAGTAATATCTAACTAAGTGCTTGTGTTTCTAGCTCCAACAGTGCAGTAATATCTAACTAAGTGCTTGTGTTTCTAGCTCCAACAGTACAGTAATATCTAACTAAGTGCTTGTGTTTCTAGCTCCAACAGTGCAGTAATATCTAACTAAGTGCTTGTGTTCCTAGCTCCAACAGTGCAGTAATATCTAACTAAATGCTTGTGTTTCTAGCTCCAAAAGTGCAGTAATATCTAATTAAATGCTTGTGTTTCTAGCTCCAAAAGTGCAGTAATATCTAACTAAATGCTTGTGTTTTTAGCTCCAACAGTGCAGTAATATCTAACTAAGTGCTTGTGTTTCTAGCTCCAACAGTGCAGTAATATCTAACTAAATGCTTGTGTTCCTAGCTCCAACAGTGCAGTAATATCTAACTAAATGCTTGTGTTTCTAGCTCCAAAAGTGCAGTAATATCTAACTAAATGCTTGTGTTTCTAGCTCCAAAAGTGCAGTAATATCTAACTAAATGCTTGTGTTTCTAGCTCCAACAGTGCAGTAATATCTAACTAAGTGCTTGTGTTTCTAGCTCCAACAGTGCAGTAATATCTAACTAAATGCTTGTGTTTCTAGCTCCAAAAGTGCAGTAATATCTAACAATTTCACAACAAATACCTAATACACACAAATCTAAGTAATGGAATAAGAATATATAAATATATGGATGAACGATGTCAGTGGCATAGACAGATACAGTAGAATAGAATACAATATATGCATATGAGATGAGTAATACATAGACTAAGATACAGT
Source organism: Oncorhynchus keta (assembly GCF_023373465.1). Lineage (NCBI taxonomy): Eukaryota > Metazoa > Chordata > Actinopteri > Salmoniformes > Salmonidae > Oncorhynchus > Oncorhynchus keta. Next base: position 2,952,186 of record NC_068457.1, read on the forward strand.
AGACTACTATAGAATACAGTATATGCATATGAGATGCGTAATACATAGACTAAGATACAGTAGAATACTATAGAATACAGTATATACATAGGAGAGGAGGAATACATAGACTAAGATACAGTAGAATATGATAGAATACAGTATATACATATGAGATGAGTAATACATAGACTAAGATACAGTAGAATAGGATAGAATACAGTATATACATATGAGATGAGTAATACCAGATATGTGAACATTATTAAAGTGACCAGTGTTCCATTCCTTAAAGTGGCCAATGATTTCAAGTCTGTTTATGTAGGCAGCATCCTGTCTGTGTTAGTAACGGTTATTTAACAGTCTGATGGCCTTGAGATTGAAAAACAGCTTATGTCTCTCGATCCCAGCTTTGATGCACCTGTATTGACCTCGCCTTCTGGATGATAGCGGGGTGAACAGGCAGTGGCTCGGGTAATAACAAAGAACAAATGTGTGTGCCTGAGGGGAAATTAACTTTTATATAGCCAAAAGGGGTGAGAAATTACACCAATATCAGTGGACAACTTGCACTAATGTAAATAAACATAGATGATGGAACATATTCCCTTTTGCTTACGTGATGAACCGCTAAGGGGACATAAATATTTACCATCTAAACCATGTGTGACCTTTCACCTCTCTGGCTGAAGAAGTGTTCTTCCTAACCAGTCCCTCAACAGCTCTCTGACTGAGCTCCACCCTCACTGGGTCTTCAGAGGAGAGGAAGGCTGAGGAGGGATGGAAGGATGAATGGATCAGTCAGTCAATAAAGTGTAGAGCTGCTGTCTATGCTGTCTGACAAAATCACTATTTTAGTAGTTCATTAAAGTAAATAAGGCTATATTTTCAGGTAGAGATACATCCTTGGGACATCCCTAGCCCATTGAAGTTGACATTTAAAATTGTTGAGGTAGTGACGTTCCAAGGACCCCGGATAGCATTGACCGTTTTTCTGTCTCTTTTACATAGCAGGTGATGGGTTCTGACTTCTGAACTTAACGATATTGAATATCCTTATTCATGTCACTGTTTGAGGGAGGGGAATGTAGAACGTTTACATTCTGTCAGAATGTGTTATTGTTAGACGTCAGGGATCCTATGGAAGGAGAAGGGCCACAGTCTGGTCCAAGTCAACAGGACAGCAGTGAGGTGTGGAGGAGAAGGGCCACAGTCTGGAACAAGTCAACAGAACAGCAGTGAGGTGGGGAGGAGAAGGGCCACAGTCTGGAACAAGTCAACAGGACAGCAGTGAGGTGGGGAGGAGAAGGGCCACAGTCTGGAACAAGTCAACAGGACAGCCGTGAGGCAGGGAGGAGAAGGGCCACAGTCTGGAACAAGTCAACAGGACAGCAGTGAGGTGTGGAGGAGAAGGGCCACAGTCTGGAACAAGTCAACAGGACAGCAGTGAGGTGGAGAGGAGAAGGGCCACAGTCTGGAACAAGTCAACAGGACAGCAGTGAGGTGGAGAGGAGAAGGGCCACAGTCTGGAACAAGTCAACAGGACAGCAGTGAGGTGGGGAGGAGAAGGGCCACAGTCTGGAACAAGTCAACAGGACAGCAGTGAGGTGGGGAGGAGAAGGGCCACAGTCTGGAACAAGTCAACAGGACAGCAGTGAGGTGGGGAGGAGAAGGGCCACAGTCTGGAACAAGTTAACAGGACAGCGGTGAGGTGGGGAGGAGAAGGGCCACAGTCTGGAACAAGTCAACAGGACAGCGGTGAGGTGGGGAGGAGAAGGGCCACAGTCTGGAACAAGTCAACAGGACAGCAGTGAGGTGGAGAGGAGAAGGGCCACAGTCTGGAACAAGTTAACAGGACAGCAGTGAGGTGGAGAGGAGAAGGGCCACAGTCTGGAACAAGTCAACAGGACAGCAGTGAGGTGTGGAGGAGAAGGGCCACAGTCTGGAACAAGTCAACAGGACAGCAGTGAGGTGGAGAGGAGAAGGGCCACAGTCTGGAACAAGTCAACAGGACAGCAGTGAGGTGGGGAGGAGAAGGGCCACAGTCTGGAACAAGTCAACAGGACAGCAGTGAGGTGGAGAGGAGAAGGGCCACAGTCTGGAACAAGTCAACAGGACAGCAGTGAGGTGGGGAGGAGAAGGGCCACAGTCTGGAACAAGTCAACAGTACAGCAGTGAGGTGGAGAGGAGAAGGGCCACAGTCTGGAACAAGTCAACAGGACAGCGGTGAGGTGGGGAGGAGAAGGGCCACAGTCTGGAACAAGTCAACAGGACAGCGGTGAGGTGGGGAGGAGAAGGGCCACAGTCTGGAACAAGTCAACAGGACAGCGGTGAGGTGTGGAGGAGAAGGGCCACAGTCTGGAACAAGCCAACAGGACAGCAGTGAGGTGGGGAGGAGAAGGGCCACAGTCTGGAACAAGTCAACAGGACAGCAGTGAGGTGTGGAGGAGAAGGGCCACAGTCTGGAACAAGTCAACAGGACAGCAGTGAGGTGTGGAGGAGAAGGGCCACAGTCTGGAACAAGTCAACAGGACAGCAGTGAGGTGGGGAGGAGAAGGGCCACAGTCTGGAACAAGTCAACAGGACAGCAGTGAGGTGGAGAGGAGAAGGGCCACAGTCTGGAACAAGTCAACAGGACAGCAGTGAGGTGGGGAGGAGAAGGGCCACAGTCTGGAACAAGTCAACAGGACAGCAGTGAGGTGTGGAGGAGAAGGGCCACAGTCTGGAACAAGTCAACAGGACAGCAGTGAGGTGGGGAGGAGAAGGGCCACAGTCTGGAACAAGTCAACAGGACAGCAGTGAGGTGTGGAGGAGAAGGGCCACAGTCTGGAACAAGTCAACAGGACAGCAGTGAGGTGTGGAGAAGGGCCACAGTCTGGAACAAGTCAACAGGACAGCAGTGAGGTGTGGAGGAGAAGGGCCACAGTCTGGAACAAGTCAACAGGACAGCAGTGAGGTGGGGAGGAGAAGGGCCACAGTCTGGAACAAGTCAACAGGACAGCAGTGAGGTGGGGAGGAGAAGGGCCACAGTCTGGAACAAGTCAACAGGACAGCAGTGAGGTGTGGAGGAGAAGGGCCACAGTCTGGAACAAGTCAACAGGACAGCAGTGAGGTGGGGAGGAGAAGGGCCACAGTCTGGAACAAGTCAACAGGACAGCAGTGAGGTGGAGAGGAGAAGGGCCACAGTCTGGAACAAGTCAACAGGACAGCGGTGAGGTGGGGAGGAGAAGGGCCACAGTCTGGAACAAGTCAACAGGACAGCGGTGAGGTGGGGAGGAGAAGGGCCACAGTCTGGAACAAGTCAACAGGACAGCAGTGAGGTGTGGAGGAGAAGGGCCACAGTCTGGAACAAGTCAACAGGACAGCAGTGAGGTGGGGAGGAGAAGGGCCACAGTCTGGAACAAGTCAACAGGACAGCAGTGAGGTGTGGAGGAGAAGGGCCACAGTCTGGAACAAGTCAACAGGACAGCAGTGAGGTGTGGAGGAGAAGGGCCACAGTCTGGAACAAGTCAACAGGACAGCAGTGAGGTGTGGAGGAGAAGGGCCACAGTCTGGAACAAGTCAACAGGACAGCAGTGAGGTGTGGAGAAGGGCCACAGTCTGGAACAAGTCAACAGGACAGCAGTGAGGTGGGGAGGAGAAGGGCCACAGTCTGGAACAAGTCAACAGGACAGCAGTGAGGTGTGGAGGAGAAGGGCCACAGTCTGGAACAAGTCAACAGGACAGCAGTGAGGTGGGGAGGAGAAGGGCCACAGTCTGGAACAAGTCAACAGGACAGCAGTGAGGTGTGGAGGAGAAGGGCCACAGTCTGGAACAAGTCAACAGGACAGCAGTGAGGTGGGGAGGAGAAGGGCCACAGTCTGGAACAAGTCAACAGGACAGCAGTGAGGTGGGGAGGAGAAGGGCCACAGTCTGGAACAAGTCAACAGGACAGCAGTGAGGTGGGAAGGAGAAGGGCCACAGTCTGGAACAAGTCAACAGGACAGCAGTGAGGTGGAGAGAAGGGCCACAGTCTGGAACAAGTCAACAGGACAGCAGTGAGGTGGGGAGGAGAAGGGCCACAGTCTGGAACAAGTCAACAGGACAGCAGTGAGGTGTGGAGGAGAAGGGCCACAGTCTGGAACAAGTCAACAGGACAGCAGTGAGGTGGGGAGGAGAAGGGCCACAGTCTGGAACAAGTCAACAGGACAGCAGTGAGGTGTGGAGGAGAAGGGCCACAGTCTGGAACAAGTTAACAGGACAGCAGTGAGGTGGGGAGGAGAAGGGCCACAGTCTGGAACAAGTCAACAGGACAGCAGTGAGGTGGGGAGGAGGGAGGAATTTAGGCCGAGGTCAGATGAAGTGAGGAAGAACTGACATCACAAAAGTTCTGCCTAGCAACAGAGGTGTAAGGAGGAGACTCAGCATAAAGGGTTAAATACCAGTAAGGAGGAGACTCAGCATAAAGGGTTAAATACCAGTAAGGAGGAGACTCAGCATAAAGGGTTAAATACCATTAAGGAGGAGTCTCAGCATAAAGGGTTAAATACCAGTAATGAGGAGTCTCATCATAAAGGGTTAAATACCAGTAAGGAGGAGACTCAGCATAAAGGGTTAAATACCAGTAAGGAGGAGTCTCAGCATAAAGGGTTAAATACCAGTAAGGAGGAGACTCAGCATAAAGGGTTAAATACCAGCGCTTGTGTGAATATGTCTTGGTCTTGTGCAGCTGTGACTCAGTGGGTGAATAAACTTGGTTTGAGCTTTTCTTATCGTCTGAGTTTGTACTCTTTATTTAGAACTTAACACAGGTGTAAAGGAAACACAGAAAAGACAAGTAGGTACGCAGTGGATTATGGGCATTGTAGTTAATTAAAACTTTTTATGCACTAAACTATGTCGAATATTGGCCTGTTGGAAACGACAACTCTACTTCAGTCAGTCAGGAAAGCTAAGGCCAGCTTCTTCAGGCAGAAGTTTGCATCCTGTAGCTCCAACTCCAAAAAGTTCTGGGACACTGTGAAGTCCATGGAGAACAAGAGCACCTCCTCCCAGCTGCCCACTGCACTGAGGCTAGGAAACACGGTCTCCACCGATAAATCCATGATTATCGAAAACTTCAATAAGCACTTCTCAACGGCTGGCCATGCCTTCCGCCTGGCTACTCAACCTCGGCCAACAGCTCCGCCCCGTAGTTCCTCACCCAAGCCTCTCCAGGTTCTCCTTTACCCAGATCCAGATAGCAGATGTTCTGAAAGAGCTGCAAAACCTGGACCCGTACAAATCAGCTGGGCTTGACAATCTGGACCCGCTATTTCTGAAACTATCTGCCACCATTGTCGCAACCCCTATTACCAGCCTGTTCAACCTCTCTTTCATATCGTCTGAGATCCCCAAGGATTGAAAGCTGCCGCAGTCATCCCCCTCTTCAAAGGGGGAGACACCCTGGACCCAAACTGCTATAGACCTATATCCATCCTGCCCTGCCTATCTAAGGTCTTCAAAGCCAAGTCAACAAACAGGTCACTGACCATCTCGAATCCCACCGTACCTTCTCCGCTGTGCAATCTGGTTTCCGAGCCGGTCACGGGTGCACCTCAGCCACACTCAAGGTACTAAATGATATCATAACCGCCATCGATAAAGACAGTACTGTGCAGCCGTCTTCATCGACCTCGCCAAGGCTTTCGACTCTGTCAATCACCAAATTCTTATCGGCAGACTCAACAGCCTCGGTTTTTCGGATGACTGCCTTGCCTGGTTCACCAATTACTTTGCAGACAGAGTTCAGTGTGTCAAATCAGAGGGCATGCTGTCCGGTCCTCTGGCAGTCTCTATGGGGTGCCACAGGGTTCAATTCTCGGGCCGACTCTTTTCTCTGTATATATCAATGATGTTGCTCTTGCTGCGGGCGATTCCCTGATCCACCTCTACGCAGACGACACCATTCTATATACTTTCGGCCCGTCATTGGACACTGTGCTATCCAACCTCCAAACGAGCTTCAATGCCATACAGCACTCCTTCCGTGGCCTCCAACTGCTCTTAAACGCGAGTAAAACCAAATGCATGCTTTTCAACCGATCGCTGCCTGCACCCGCATGCCCGACTAGCATCACCACCCTGGATGGTTCCAACCTTGAATATGTGGACATCTATAAGTACCTAGGTGTCTGGCTAGACTGCAAACTCTCCTTCCAGACTCACATCAAACATCTCCAATCAAAAATCAAATCCAGAGTCGGCTTTCTATTCCGCAACAAAGCCTCCTTCACTCACGCTGCCAAGCTTACCCTAGTAAAACTGACTATCCTACCGATCCTCGACTTCGCGATGTCATCTACAAAATGGCTTCCAACACTCTACTCAGCAAACTGGATGCAGTCTACCACAGTGCCATCCGTTTTGTCACTAAAGCACCTTATACCACCCACCACTGCGACTTGTATGCTCTAGTCGGCTGGCCCTCACTACATATTCGTCGCCAGACCCACTGGCTCCAGGTCATCTACAAGTCCATGCTAGGTAAAGCTCCGCCTTATCTCAGTTCACTGGTCACGATGGCAACACCCATCCGTAGCACGCGCTCCAGCAGGTGTATCTCACTGATCATCCCTAAAGCCAACACCTCATTTGGCAGTACTCTGCTGCCTGTGACTGGAACGAATTGCAAAAATCGCTGAAGTTGGAGACTTTTATCTCCCTCTCCAACTTCAAACATCAGCTATCCGAGCAGCTAACCGATCGCTGCAGCTGTACATAGTCTATAGGTAAATAGCTCACCCTTTTCACCTACCTCATTCCCATACTGTTTTTATACTGTTTTTATTTATTTACTTTTCTGCTCTTTTGCACACCAATATCTCTACCTGTACATGCCCATCTGATCATTTATCACTCCAGTGTTAATCTGCAAAATTGTATTATTCGCCTACCTCCTCATGCCTTTTGCACACATTGTATATAGACTGCCCATTTTTTTTCACTGTGTTATTGACTTGCTAATTGTTTACTCCATGTGTAACTCTGTGTTGTCTAGACTGCTATGTTCATCTTTGGGTCGCAGTTGCAAATGAGAACTTTTCTCAACTCCACCTGGTTAAATAAAGGTGAAATAAAAAAATCAGCTAAAACTTCAGCTAACACAGTTCAGGCTGGAGCTGTATTTAGTCTATAGGTAAATAGCTCACCTTTTCACTACTCATTCCCATACTGTTTTTATACTGTTTTTATTTATTTACTTTTCTGCTCTTTTTGCACACCAATATCACCTGTACATGCCCATCTGATCATTTATCACTCCAGTGTTAATCTGCAAAATTGTATTATTCGCCACCTCCTCATGCCTTTGCACACATTGTATATAGACTGCCCATTTTTTTTCTACTGTGTTATTGACAAACTCCATGAACTCTGTGTTGTCTGTTCAACTGCTATGTTCTTGGCCAAGTTGCTCCAACTAGCCTACCTGGTTAAATAAAGGTGAAATAAAAAAATAAATAAAAAAAAACTTCATCACACAGTTCAGGCTGGATCTGATTTATCTATAGAGAAACTACAACTCCCCACTTCATCACACAGTTCAGGCTGGGTCTGATTTATCTCAAGAGAAACTACAACTCCCTACTACATCGCACAGTTCAGGCTGGGTCTGATTTATCTCAAGAGAAACTACAACTCCCTACTACATCACACAGTTCAGGCTGGGTATGATTTATCTCAAGAGACACGACAACTCCCTACTACATTAAACAGTTCAGACTGGATCTGATTTTTCTCAAGAGAAACTACAGCTCCCTACTACATCACACAGTTCAGGCTGGGTATGATTTATCTCAAGAGAAACTACAACTCCCTACTACATCACACAGTTCAGGCTGGGTCTGATTGATCTCTAGAAAAACTACAACTCTCAGTTCAGGCTGGTTTTTCTCCAGGACTCCAGGTTAGCCTAGGGGTTCACATAATTTTTGAATGTGAATGTTTAAATGCTGTATTCAATATAGACAAGAAAAATACAATAATGTGTGTTATTAGTTTCAGCACACTGTGTGTGTCTATTGTTGTGACTTAGATTATCAAAATGTGATGATGACCAAATTATGCAGATATCCAGGTAATCCCAAAGGGTTCACATAATTTTTCTTTACACTAACACCTTGTATATAGTCTATTGTTATTTTACTGTTGCTCTTTATTTACTTGTTCCTTTACATTTCTTATTTGTACTTTTTTAAACTGCATTGTTGGTTAGGGGCGTGTAATTAAGCATTTCACTGTAAGGTCGACTACACCTGTTGTATTCAGCGCATGTGACTAATAAAATGTCATTTGCTTTGATAGACTCTCAGTGCACCGTCTCACCTCATACTGTATTGGAGCAGCATCTGACCTGATCGTTGATGCTAATCAGCATGTTTGAATCTGAGAGTAAATAGAGCCGACAACAACTCTAAAAATTAAAGGTTCAACTGGAGTTGTTCTCAGATCCCCTAAGAACCGTAGGGTTCTTGACAATGAAAAACAGCCCCAAAAGGTTCTTCAAAGAACTTGTTAGAAGGTGGGATCATCGATGAACCTCCGTTGTTGCTGGCCTTCTTCCCGGGAACTTTGCAATTACAACTGAAAAAGATGGTGACAAGTTTGGATGCGACAACAAGTTAAAAAGGTTAAGTTGGGTTGATGTTCCTCTTTGAGGAATACCTAGGATAGGATAAGTAATCCTTCTCACCCCCCCTTTTAAGATTTAGATGCACTATTGTAAAGTGACTGTTCCACTGGATCTCATAAGGTGAATGCACCAATTTGTAAGTCGCTCTGGATAAGAGCGTCTGCTAAATGACTTAAATGTAAATGTAAAATGTTTGGCTCTGAATACGTCTCGAAATAATTTATATAACAATATAACATACTAATGATGAATAACGAAGACAATTCTGGTTTTCTGTGAATATCTTCCATAACGTTACTATAGTTAATTACCTTAAATATTAGAAAGCCGGATTTGACCGTCTGCGTTGTATGAGCTACCGTACAGTACCGTTATTTAGCTAGATAACATTATGTCCTAGGCACAACTACAGTGCCTTGCGAAAGTATTCGGCCCCCTTGAACTTTGCGACCTTTTGACACATTTCAGGCTTCAAACATAAAGATATAAAACTGTATTTTTTTGTGAAGAATCAACAACAATTGGGACACAATCATGAAGTGGAACGACATTTATTGGATATTTCAAACTTTTTTAACAAATCAAAAACTGAAAAATTGGGCGTGCAAAATTATTCAGCCCCTTTACTTTCAGTGCAGCAAACTCTCTCCAGAAGTTCAGTGAGGATCTCTGAAATTTTATTTGAAAAATTAAGCAATTTAACATTTGTGGCATTCTTGAAACATTTGACGTGAGCATACACCTTGATTACACGGTCTTAAAGGATACACATTTGAACACTTTTGATATTTTCTAACAAAACAAGCTACAACGTTATCATTACTTCTTAAATCATCCTTATAAAGAGACATAACATCTTCAAAAGAAACTCCCCGGGCTCTTTGGCATAGGTAGAATACACAGTGGTGACCGCATGTAGTGGAAAGGTTATCTTGCACTTGTTTGATGCTGTAGTATATCTTTGAGCCGTTTTTGGTCAAAATTCTTTAACAGATTTTGGGAAATGTGAAAAACCGGGGGGAAAGCCATAGGAATCAAAAAAGGTTGAGATTTTTCTTCCTCCTTCCTCTTCTAATGTCACAGCTAGCCAATGTTCACCCGGCATGTGTTTAGGATGGATATTGACAATAAACATGGCAGGCCGCTCCGTTCATTTCTTGTAAAGTGACTGTTCTACTGGATGTCATAAGGTGAATGCACCAATTTGTAAGTCGCTCTGGATAAGAGCGTCTGCTAAATGACTTAAATGTAAATGTAATTTCTCCATAGGTAATTCATCACAAGCCAACACTCCACAAAATTGTTTTCCAATCAGTCGGCTCATGAGCCCTTCCAACTCTTGGGTATTCATGTCTTTGCTCAACGATCCTTAATAATAATCAACTAAAACCTGTCTTCGACTATTCACTTCCAAGATTGAATCAGAGCATGCATAAACAATCATGCTAACGGTACAGTCTAAAGGTGTACGGAAACGCATTTCCAGCCTGAGGTTACCTTGGGACACCACCGAAAGATTTCCTGAGGTGTCATCATCAGGTGATAAATGGGGACATAGTCACTGTCACCTACGACAAGCCACACTAAGTACCTTTACACGTATCGTGGTAAAGGGCCTAGAAATAGGTTTTATTGACTGCAGATTCTGCTGCCCACAGGTATGCTAAATGTTTTCATGGTAATTCTTTGGAGAGGGTAAAGGGCATTTCCTTTCATCAAAGCCTGTGAGTGACCCAGAAGAGCTGCCGGAGATACAGACACTTTTTTAATAAAAACCGTGGCCCCCAACACTTTTAAACTAAAGTCCCCATCCTGGGCAGACATTAGGCAAAACTCATCCTTGGCCCTGGTTAATTTTAGTCTTAAATCAACCGCATTTAAGAGTAAACGTTCTTGAAAGAAAATGGCAGAGTGTATAGGGCCTAGCAGAACGATAAAACCATCCTAAAGAGGTTACGAAATATACCTCCTATCCCCGAACCGTACATGGTTGGGGATCCATAATAGCCGGGTAACCCATTACCCACTTGATCAACATAGTATGAGACATAACGGTTAGGGTCGAGATGTCGGTGTTCCATAACCCTTTTTAATTTATTTGTATTATGTATATAAAATATATAATACTAATATTGTATATGTAGAGAGTTTTTGGTGGGTCTAAAGTGGAGTTGTACAATCGTTTTACCATATGTAAATTTGATGTTTTCGTTCTGATCCGTTTTAAGCTCAACAATAATGTTTTCAATATATTTCTTGCTTACAGGTACGTAGTGTGGCTTGTCGTAGGTGACAGTGACTATGTCCCCATCCTTTCCGTCTATATGAACCGTTCTCAGGAGTGGCACACAGCTGTCTCCGACCCTTTGATAGGATATGATGTCAGTATACACAAATATGTTGTAAAATTCTGCATGTATATCCGCAGGGAATGGGAATAATTTATCTTTCACATACGTCCATTTATTTGGACCCATCCCAAACATGTAGGCTAAATTACCGCCAGTCTTTATTCCCCAGGCAGCATCTCCTGAGATTTGTACACATTTATGTATAGGGTTGTACATCAGGAATATTTCCATATTGTTCAGTAATAGGCGTTCATTCAACTCGGAGACGATCCTGTCGACGGTTCTATAGAACCCTTTTTTAACCTTAATAAGTTTCGCAGGTTCCGATAACTTTTTGCAATAAAAATCACAGTCCTGATCTTTGATATTATACCAGCTATGGGGGTATGTAATCTCGCTGAGACCGACTTCCCAGGCCTCTGATAACTCTATAGGCTTTGGAAAAGTGGTTGTATAAGTCGAACTCTGATTATTACGATATATATGTGCAGACGCATTACTGGGGAGAGTCAGGTAGAAGCCGTTGTCTTCCATGATGCACTCCTGTGTACACGCGAATGATGATGTATTTTATCATGCATGAGGGTTTAAGTTAACCCCCGATGCCTCCACCACATCCTGCTCTAATACCCAACTGTTGAACTTTTGGGGCCAGTTTTTCCAGCGGACCAGCACCCATTTTTGACCCCTTTCTCTCTTTTGATCTAGAATCTCCTCTACGTGAAATACTTTGTCTTTACCCAACTGTACCTTCTGTAATTCCTTCTCATAAAAAGATCCCTCTGTAAGTTCCCCATCATAATCTTTTAATTTGTAGACCTGGGGTATGTGCGGCAGACATTCGGTAACCGTGAACAACTAATCGCTGTAGCCTTGCTCATATTTTTTGTCGAAAACAACCCTCAACTTTGATATACGCACCAAGTCCCCACAATTAATTAAAAATAAAAATACAATTCTTACGGCGAAGGGGGAACAAACCATACAGATTTTTAAAGACTTGAAAAGAGTTTTCAGAAGAGACCTCGGGAGGGTTTCATACGTATACTCTTATGGTAACTATTGTTGTACCCCATTACTAAATCTTGAACTATATCGATATATTTATGCGTGTTGTGAGCTGTAAAATAGCGCCACATCCGCTCCTTCAGAGATCTGTTAAAGCGTTCAACAACTGAAGCTTTCAAATCTGAGCCTGTAGCAAATGTACTATATTGTGCTCCTTCATGAGTTTCTGAAAAGTATTATTAAAAATTATTTTCCACCATCAGTCTGCACTTTCTTGGGGGCTCCTCCTTCCTTCAAGATAGAGTCAAGGGTCACCTCTGCCCCGCTCTTATTTTTAAGACCCTGACAAAAGCTATTTTAGAGAAAATATCTATAACCGCATAGCATGTAGCGATTTCCATCAGAGCTCCTGTGCTACCACCATAGCATACTCCTGGGCTAAACAATATCCGGACCCACGACCGGTCTATCGATGTCACCGCATGAAGAGGAATAAACAGACTCACCCCATCGCAACGTCCCCCAAAGGCTAACTCTTTAGCCCTTGCGATCTCCTTTGCTTGCTAATTCGGCCTGCTAACTGCTAGCTTGTTTAGCCCCGGTCCGCTAACTGCTACCTTGTTTAGCCCCGGCCTACTAACTGTTAGCTTGTTAGCACAGGCCTGCTAACCGTCTGAATCGCCACGTCCCAAACACTCACTGGACCCATATTTACTTTCTATCTCTTTTCGATTTTTTATTTGTTTATAGCTTCTGGTAACCTGCCTCACCCAATGTGATACGGAATTGCTATTATTTTTAATTTTTAGAACACACTCAAGAACCTCCAGAAGCTAACCAGCGAACTAGCGACAAGCTATTTAGTCATTGTTAGTTTTTTAAACCTGGATAACACTCGCCAGTCCAGCTTCCCCTGCCCCGTCCACTGCTGCCCCTGGACACTGATCACTTAGCTACATAGCTGATGCATGCTGGACTGTCCATTAATCACGGTACTCCATTCTGCTTGTTTATGTTTTATCTGTCGGCCCCAGCCGCACTCAGCCTCTGTGTGTAGTTAATCCGACCCTCCCTGCCTAGTCAACGCCATTTTACCTGCTGTTGTTGTGCTAGCTGATTAGCTGTTGTTGTCTCACCTACTGTTTTAGCTAGCTCTCCCAATTCAACACCTGTGATTACTGTATGCCTCGCTGTATGTCTCTCTCAAATGTCAATATGCATTGTATACTGTTGTTCAGGTTAGTTATCATTGTTTTAGTTTACAATGGAGCCCCTAGTTCCACTCTTCATACCCCTGATACCTCCTTTGTCCCACCTCTCACACATGCGGTGACCTCACCCATTACAACCAGCATGTCCAGAGATACAACCTCTCTCATCATCACCCAGTGCCTGGCTTACCTCCGCTGTACCCGCACCCCACCATACCCCTGTCTGCGCATTATGCCCTGAATATATTCTACCATGCCCAGAAATCTGCTCCTCTTATTCTCTGTCCCCAACGCTCTAGGCGACCAGTTTTGATAGCCTTTAGCCGCACCCTCATACTACTCCTCCTCTGTTCCGCAGGTGATGTGGAGGTAAACCCAGGCCCTGCATGTCCCCATTCACCCTCATTTGTTGACTTCTGTGATCGAAAAGCCTTGGTTTCATGCATGTCAACATTAGAAGCCTCTCCCTAAGCCTCCTCCCATTAGTAGCCTCCTCCCTATCAATCTACAAAACCCCTAGACAAGACAAACACATAATCACCCATATCACACCCTGGCCTAACCACAATAATAAAGAAAACACAAAATTCTAAGGCCAGGGCATGACAGTAACCCCCCCAAGGTGTGGACTCCCGGCCACACAACTAAACCCATAGGGGAGGGTCTGGGTGGTGTCTATCCATGGTGGCGGCGCGGGACGTGGACCCCACTCCAACTTAGTCTTTGTCCACCTCCTTAGCGTCCTTAGATTGACGACCCTCGCCGCCGACCTTGGCCTAGTAACCCTAACAAAGGGCCCCACTGGACTGAGGGACAGCTCGGGACTGAGGGATAGCTCGGGACTGAGGGGTAGCTCGGGACTGAGGGGTAGCTCGGGACTGAGAGGAAGCTCGGGACTGAGAGGAAGCTCGGGACTGAGAGGAAGCTCGGGACTGAGAGGAAGCTCGGGACTGAGGGGAAGCTCGGGACTGAGGGGTAGCTCGGGACTGAGAGGAAGCTCGGGACTGAGAGGAAGCTCGGGACTGAGAGGAAGCTCGGGACTGAGAGGACGCTCAGGCAGGTTGATGGCTCTGGCAGACCTGGCTGACTGGTGGTTCTGGCAGATCCTGGCTGACTAGCGGCTCTGGCAGATCCTGGCTGACTGGTGGCTCTGGGAGATCCTGGCTGACTGGTGGCTCTGGGGGATCCTGGCTGACTGGCGGATCCTGGCAGAGTGGCGGCTCTGGCGGATCCTGGCAGAGTGGCGGCTCTGGCGGATGCTCGCAGACTGGCGGCTCTGGCGGACCCTGGCAGAGTGGCGGCTCTGGCGGATCCTGGCAGACTGGCGTCTCTGGCGGATCCTGGCAGACTGGCGGCTCTGGCGGATCCTGGCAGACTGGCGGCTCTGGCTGCTCCATGCTGACTGGCGACTCTGGCTGCTCCATGCTGACTGGCGACTCTGGCGGCTCATGACAGACGGGAGACTCTGGCGGCTCATGACAGATGGGAGACTCTGGCGGCTCATGACAGACGGGAGACTCTGGCGGCTCATGACAGACGGGAGACTCTGGCGGCTCATGACAGACGGGAGACTCTGGCGGCTCATGACAGACGGAGACTCTGGCGGCTCATGACAGACGGGAGACTCTGCGGCTCATGACAGACGGGAGACTCTGGCGGCTCATGACAGACGGGAGACTCTGGCGGCTCATGACAGACGGGAGACTCTGGCGGCTCATGACAGATGGGAGACTCCGGCAGCGCTGGACAGGCGGGAGACTCCGGCTGCGCTGGAGAGGCGAGGCGCACTGTAGGCCTGGTGCGTGGTGCCGGCACTGGTGGTACTGGGCCAAGGACACGCACAGGAAGCCCGGTGCGGGAAGTTGCCACCGGAGGGCTGGTGCGTGGTGGTGGTACTGGATAGACCGACCGTGCAGGCGAACTGGAGCTCTTGAGCACCGAGCCTGCCCAACATTACCTGGTTGAATGCTCCCGGTCGCCCTGCCAGTGCGGCGAGGTGGAATAGCCCGCACTGGGCTGTGAAGGCGAACCGGGGACACCATGCGCAAGGCTGGTGCCATGTACGC
Organism: Oncorhynchus keta; assembly: GCF_023373465.1. NCBI lineage: Eukaryota > Metazoa > Chordata > Actinopteri > Salmoniformes > Salmonidae > Oncorhynchus > Oncorhynchus keta. Next base: position 2,967,451 of record NC_068457.1, read on the forward strand.
CGGCCCAAGGAGACGCACTGGAGACCAGATGCGTCGAGCCGGTTTCATGGCACTTGGCTCGATGCCCACTCTAGCCCAGCCAATACGAGGAGCTGGTATGTACCGGCTCCGGGCTATGCACCCGCACTGGGGACACTGTGCGCTCCACAGCATAACACGGTGCCTGCCCGGTCTCTCTCGCCCCCCGGTAAGCACAGGAAGTTGGCGCAGGTTTCCTACCTGGCTTCGCCATACTCCCTGTGTGCCTCCCCCAATACATTTTGGGGCTGACTCTCGGGCTTCCATCCACGCCGCCGTGCTCGTCTCTCCAACTCCATTATCCTATAACCCTTCTCGCACTGCTCCAGCGAATCCTAGGCGGGCTCCAACACTCTCCCTGGGTCGACTGCCCACCTGTCTATTTCCTCCCAAGTCGTATAGTCCTGACTTCGCTGCTCCTGCTGCCGCTGCCTGTCACCACGCCGCTTGGTCCTGTTGTGGTGGGTGATTCTGTTACAGTTTTCTTCTGGTAAAAGAGAGGCGGACCAAAATGCAGCGTGGTTATTTATAAACATCTTTAATAAAGATGATAACGTGAACAATATACTTCTACAAAACAAGAAAACGTGGAAAACCGAAAACAAATCACAGAGACAGGAATCACCCACGAAATACTCAAAGAATATGGCTGCCTAAATATAGTTCCCAATCAGAGACAACGATAAACACCTGCCTCTGATTGAAAACCACTCTAGGCAACCATAGACTTACCTAGAATACTATACTACACACAACCCCATCAATCTCCAAAACCCCTAGACAAGACAAACACATAATCACCCATGTCACACCCTGGCCGAACCACAATAATAAAGAAAACACAAAATACTAAGGCCAGGGCTTGACATGTATTTGTTATGTTATCGTCTACCAGGGTGTGTCGGATTTCTTTGAGTTTCTCGTGGATGTAGATCACCTCCTTCAGTTCGTGTAGGAAAGCCTCAGTTACCCCGTAAACTCTGGGAATAGACGTATTTTCACCAGCGCCTCAAAATGGTTGAAGAAGTAGTATCTTGGGGGGTCGTATAGGCATGGATGCCTGCGCTGGCTGGGGTGATTGATCTCACATTTTTCTTGTATATAGTCTCCAATCACCACGCCTAAAAGCGTGGCTACAGAAGCCTTGATGGTGTCCACAAAAATAGTACTGACCACCCCATCAAACACGTCCTCAGGCTGTGTACATGTAGGGGGTGTCGTGGGTCTTGCCAGGGGGGAGTAGAATGTTGGGCTGCGAGGCATACAATCCTTAGGGTCGGGCCCCCATGACGTTTCGGAGTCCTGGTATGTGGTAGGAATATCCATGGTTAATGCGTAAGTGAAGAACTGTAGGTTTTAAGGACCCTCCTTTTATTGTTGAACCAGCCCTCTGGGTATCAGGGCGTGGTTAACGCAGCCGCGTACTTAGTTTTCTTCGGGGGGTGACCCTTCTGACGATTTTCCTTTCTTTGGTCTCCTTTGAATCATAATCCTCGGGATTCGTATATATTATGCACTTCTTTAGCCGAACAATGCTCTGTCGCTGTTGGCTCTGTACAAACAGAGCGTCCAACAACTCCAACATGTTCAATTCCATTAAATCCCAACTTTTAAAAGGAATAAGCATGCGCAACCTAAAATCCCCAGTCAGGCCTCCATCACGAATGTTTTGGTTGCGGATTTCCTCGTTGCTGATATAGAACTCCACGCAGCCACATGGAAGTCCATTCTTTCTTTGTATTTTCACCCTGTGAAATACTCTTCCTGAGGAGTCAGGGGTACCTTCCCAACGGGTCTCGTAGCCTGTGAACAAGCTATACCTCTTGGTGATAAGTCTCAGTTCGGGACACAAAACCTGGCGAAAAACCGTCCAGTCTTCAACCCCATAGTCCACCCCTAATGTCTGGTCGGTATATTCTTCTCCTTTGGCTACCGTATAGAGGTTCACTCTACAGGCCAAGTAATCAAACAGATACCCCCATTGCTGTCCATTAGACATCAGCACTTGATCATTCAGCGCAGTTGTGGGCGGTATCTGGGTTCTATACACAATTAGAAACCGCTTGTTTTGGCGCATCGTACATTGCGGCATTATACTTGGCCCTTTCTCTATGTTTCAGCCGCGGTCCTGCTTCCGTTGTTACAGTCATCACAGCTTTGCCACTGATCAAAAAATCCATGTTTAAAAATCTTGTTTACTGTTCTGGGGTCGCATGCCTTGTTCTGGACTTTTATTTATAATGTGTCTGCCACAGCCAATACCCCCAGACATTCCTGCTTCATTAGATAACAACCATAAGGGCAATAAAACTGGGGTTGTGGGGCCATACTCTTTCAAAAGTTCAAACACAGAACCCCCCCAGTTCAACCAGGTCCCTAGACATCAATCAGCATGACAACTTCAAAGGATGCAATATAGATATAAAATAACACACCCTCTAACACGTGACCACAGGAACAGGATGTCCTGGCTGGAGGCCCATATTTGGACATGTGTACGTCATGATGGACACAGGGTCATAAATCAACATTTTGACCCGTGCCGTCTACTTTATTCTCTCTAACAGGTATACATGATGGGTTATGAACTAACAGGTATAAATGATGGGTTATGAATTAACAGGTATAAATGATGGGTTATGAATTAACAGGTATTAATGATGGGTTATGAATTAACAGGAATAAATGATGGGTTATGAATTAACAGGAATAAATGATGGGTTATGAATTAACAGGTATAAATGATGGGTTATGAACTAACAGGTATAAATGATGGGTTATGAACTAACAGGTATAAATGATGGGTTATGAACTAACAGGAATAAATGATGGGTTATGAATTAACAGGTATAAATGATGGGTTATGAATTAACAGGTATAAATGATGGGTTATGAATTAACAGGTATAAATGATGGGTTATGAATTTACAGGTATAAATGATGGGTTATGAATTTACAGGTATAAATGATGGGTTATGAATTAACACATCCCCTCCAGGCATTTCAATACTTTCAGGATTTCTTACGGGCCACGTGCAATATGCAACTATGATCCTTGCAATTATTCAAATATTTTGTACATTTCATGAGAGCAACAAGATAATTAATGATTTCTGAACAACCATTTTTTATTTAATGTCTATTAAGAGTATCTTATCAACTTTATTTCACTTGGTGATGTTTCATTATAGAGAACATAACGACAATAATACATGACATGTAAGTAGCTGAATATGATTATGGACTAACAGTCTAAAGGACACAACTCATGTTATTCTGGTTAAACAGTGGGAAACTAGTTGATTAAGGAGTGGGGAGTTTTTTACAGTTAGGAAATAATATGTCATGTTTTACTTGTACCTCAGCCAGCATTGTGAATGGTTAGGAAATAATATGTCATGTTTTACTCGTACCTCAGCCAGCATTGTGAATGGTGTATGAGGCGGTGACAAACTAAACCATGGCAGTATATCTAATTTCTTAGGTGTTTTTAGTCATGCATGAAAGGTCTGGGGGGGTTCTGTGGTTATTCGTTTCTGACCTTGGAATACATTTCTGGCCATTGGCAGGGTCTGAAACAAACCTAATGTCCACCTGGTACACCGACAGGGTCTGAATCGAAGCCAATGTCCACCTGGCACACTGACAGGATCTGAATCAAACCCAGTGTCCACCTGGCACACTGACAGGGTCTGAATCGAAGCCAATGTCCACCTGGCACACTGACAGGATCTGAATCAAACCCAGTGTCCACATGGCACACTGGCAGGCTCTGAATCAAACCCAATGTCCACATGGCACACTGACAGGGTCTGAATCAAACCCAATGTCCACCTAGAACACTGGCAGGGTCTGAGTCAAACCCAATGTCCACCTAGAACACTGACAGGGTCTGAATCAAACCCAGTGTCCACATGGCACACTGGCAGGCTCTGAATCAAACCCAATGTCCACATGGCACACTGACAGGGTCTGAATCAAACCCAATGTCCACCTAGAACACTGGCAGGGTCTGAATCAAACCCAATGTCCACCTAGAACACTGGCAGGGTCTGAATCAAACCCAATGTTAAGGGGAGGGAAGATTGGTCAAGACGGTGATGATTATTGTTGTTCTACTGCCTAATTGTTATGCAACAACACTGTTTACAAAAGATTTGTTGAAGAACAAGTTGTTGTTTGTGTCTCACTGCTTTGCTTTATCTTGGCCAGATCGCATATCTTTTTTTTTACCACGTTAACAATGTCTACACAGTATTTCTGATCAATGTTATGTTATTATAATGGACAAAAGAAGTGCTTTCTTTAAAAAAACAAGGACATTTCTAAGTGACCCCAAACTTTTGAACGATAGTATGTAGATGTACAGTGGGGCAAAAAAAGTATTTAGTCAGCCACCAATTGTGCAAGTTCTCCCACTTAAAAAGATGAGAGAGGCCTGTAATTTTCACCATAAGTACACTTCAACTATGAAAGACAAAATGAGGAAAAAAAATCCAGAAAATCACATTGTAGGATTTTTTATTAATTTATTTGCAAATTATGGTGGAAAATACGTATTTGGTCACCTACAAACAAGCAAGATTTCTGGCTCTCACAGACCTGTAAGTTCTTCTTTAAGAGGCTCCTCTGTCCTCCACTCGTTACCTGTATTAATGGCACCTGTTTAAACGTGTTATCAGTATAAAATACACCTGTCCACAACCTCAAACAGTCACACTCCAAACTCCACTATGGCCAAGACCAAAGAGCTGTCAAAGGACACCAGAAACAAAATTGTAGACCTGCACCAGGCTGGGAAGACTGAATCTGCAATAGGTAAGCAGCTTGGTTTGAAGAAATCAACTGTGGGACCAATTATTAGGAAATGGAAGACATACAAGACCACTGATAATCTCCCTCGATCTGGGGCTCCATGCAAGATCTCACCCCGTGGGGTCAAGATGATCACAAGAACGGTGAGCAAAAATCCCAGAACCACACGGGGGGACCTAGTGAATGACCTGCAGAGAGCTGGGACCAAAGCAACAAAGCCTACCATCAGTAACACATTACGCCGCCAGGGACTCAAATCCTGCAGTGCCAGACGTGTCCCCCTGCTTAAGTCAGTACATGTCCAGGCCCGTCTGAAGTTTGCTAGAGAGCATTTGGAAGATCCAGAAGAAGATTGGGAGAATGTCATATGGTTAGATGAAACCAAAATAGAACTTTTTGGTAAAAACTCAACTCGTCATGTTTGGAGGACAAGGAATGCTGAGTTGCATCCAAAGAATACCATACCTACTGTGAAGCATGGGGGTGGAAACATCATGCTTTGGGGCTGTTTTTCTGCAAAGGGACCAGGACGACTGATCAAAGGAAAGGAAAAGAAAGGAAAGAATGAATGGGGCCATGTATCGTGAGATTTTGAGTGAAAACCTCCTTCCATCAGCAAGGGCATTGAAGATGAAACGTGGCTGGGTCTTTCAGCATGACAATGATCCCAAACACACCGCCCGGGCAACGAAGGAGTGGCTTCAGAAGAAGCATTTCAAGGTCCTGGAGTGGCCTAGCCAGTCTCCAGATCTCAACCCCATAGAAAATCTTTGAGAGAGTTGAAAGTCCGTATTGCCCAGCAACAGCCCCAAAACATCACTGCTCTAGAGGAGATCTGCATTGAGGAATGGGCCAAAATACCAGCAACAGTGTGTGAAAACCTTGTGAAGACTTACAGAAAACGTTTGACCTCTGTCATTGCCAACAAAGGGTATATAACAAAGTATTGAGATAAACTTTTATTATTGACCAAATA
>NC_068457.1:2973359-2980414 GCF_023373465.1 Oncorhynchus keta
TGAAGCAGAAACTCAGTCTATTCTTTTTCTGAAAAATGAAGGATATTCTATGTGAGAAACTGCTAAAACTGAAGATCTCGTACAGCGCTGTGTACTACTCCCTTCACAGAACAGAGCAAACGGGTGTAACGATTGTGAAATGGCTAGCTTAGTTAGTGGTGTGCGCTAAATAGCGTTTCAATCGGTGACATCACTTGCTCTGAGACCTTGAAGTAGTGGTTCCCCTTGCTCTGCAAGAGCTGCGGCTTTTGTGGAGCGATGGGTAACGATGCTTCGTGGGTGACTGTTATTGATGTGTGCAGAGGGTCCCTGGTTCGCGCCTGGGTATGGGCGAGGGTACGGTCTAAAGTTATACTGTTACATTGATGTTGTTGACCCGGATCACTGGTTGCTGCGGAAAAGGAGGAGGTCAAAAGGGGGGTGAGTGTAACGGATGTGAAACGGCTAGCTTAGTTAGCGGTGCGCGCTAAATAGCGTTTCAATCGGTGACGTCACTTGCTCTGAGACCTTGAAGTAGTGGTTCCCCTTGCTCTGCAAGAGCCGCAGCTTTTGTGGAGCGATGGGTAACGATGCTTCGTGGGTGACTGTTATTGATGTGTGCAGAGGGTCCCTGGTTTGCGCCCGGGTATGGGCGAGGGTACGGTCTAAAGTTATACTGTTACACGGGCTCTAACCAGAATAGAAAGGAGTGGGCGGCCCCTGTGCACAACTGAAGCAAGAGGACAGGTACTTTAGTTTCTAGTTTGAAAAACAGCTTCATTAAATTGTACCCGCAAAACACCAGTCTCAATGTCAACAGTGAAGAGGCGACTCAGGGATGCTGGGCTTCTAGGCAGTTGTGAAGAAAGACATATCTCAGACTGGCCAATAAAAAGAAAAGATTAAGATGGGTTAAAGAACACGCTGGACAGGGACTCTGCCAAGAAGGCCAGCATCCCGGAGTTGCCTCTTCACTGTTGACGTTGCGACTGGTGTTTTGCGGGTACTATTTAATGAAGCTGCCAGTTGAGGACTTCTCAAACTAGACACTGTAATGTACCTGTCCTCTTGCTCAGTTGTACACCGGGATGGCGAGCTTACCCAGAGAGATCAACATTTTCGATTCCATGCAGAAGAAAGACATCTGATCACCCCAGTCCCAACAAACACAGTAAAGCTGTGGAGAAGAGTGTACTTAAGTGCCCTTCAAGAAAAGGTCCTCTTGAAGGGATGTCTTCAGATAAGCATCTCAGCTCCAAAGTAGGCTACAAGTGAAGACAGACACATCGGGACACAACTGCGTGCACCCCTCTTATCGAATGCCGAGGCGCATATTGAAGATGGTAAAAGAACTGTCCATATTTACTTTTCATCAGCCAACAAGATGAGTAGGCCTAACGAACAGCAAATGCTCTAACCTATATCAATCTACTATCCCCCATAGTACAAAAGTTGACCTATTCTATTGGTCAAACATTTGGGGTTTCTCTATGACAAAAAATTATTCCAAACATAGTCTGGGACAGTTGTGGGATCTAATAGATCCCAAATTAATACAACCACCCGCATATTTTTTTTTTTAAAGCAATGAGGCTGATTCAACAGATCAGAATGTTTAGCTTAAAATGTTGATAAACAATTAGGCTATTTCTTCACATTATAAGCGCAGCAATACTCACACAGCAGTAGGCTATAACCGCAAATGTTCCAAAATGCAATCAATTAGCGGAAAAACACTGTTCTCAAAAGTCACCGCGAATGTGATTATGCATGTAATACTTTATTATAAAGGTGCATTTTTATGGTGAAAATGATCTTCACGAAACTTGAAACTCACGCGCCGCCCAACGTATGCCAGTTAGGCTCTACACCGGTTGTAAAGCGGATTAATGTGCTGAATTTTAAGAAGATATTTGGCCACTTTAGTTGTGATAAAATCCTTATGAAAACATATTGTCACGCCTACTCCTGCTCTTCCTCCCTCTGGCGCTTAAGGGTGCCAGACTCCCCAACATTACGCAATCAAGCCACCTTCAGTACGCACACCTGCCTTTCCCCGTCACGCGCATCAGTGCTCATTGGACTCACGTGGACTCAATTACTTGTTTAATTTCCTTCCCTATATCTGTCTGTTTCCTAGCTCTGTTCCCTGCCTCGGAATTGTTCGTCATATGTCCTTGTTTTCCCATGTGCTGACGCTGGTCCTGTCGTGCTCTATGTCTGTTCCTGAATAAATGTTTGACTCCACGTACATGTTTCTCATCTCCTGCGTCAGGTCCTTGCAGAATCCCAAAGCCATCACACGAAGCACCGGGTCTGGGTCGCCACCGATGGAACCGGGGGTGTCTAGCCAGCTCCTCGGGATTCCACGCCCTAGCAGGCTCGAAGTTTTCTTGCCCCGGTTGGCTTGGACGGCGCCCATCCCACGTTGGGCCTCAGCCAGATCGTCAGGTCCTGTTTGCCCAGCCGGCTCGTCAGACTGTCACGTCTTTGTCGGATCATCGGGCTTCCACGTCGCAGCGGGATCGACAGGCGTTCATGTCTCGGCCGGCTCGCCCAGGTGGGTACTGTCACACCTGTCGTCGTCCCCCCATCGGGCTTGCCCAGCGCCTATTTCTCGGCCGGTTCGCCCAGGTGGAGGTCCTTGAATTATTCCAGGTGCCCCTGGAGGTCCTTGCATTATTGATTAATTGCTGGAATAATTATTTGATCTAATTCATTATAATTCATTTGGTTATCCTATCCAAATTAATCAAAGGTGGGGCACCATTGAGATTTTATATAGAGACCTCTATAATTAACTCTTATCAGTAGTTATTAACCATTATACCATTAATGCTTATATCAACAGTAGTTTAAATCAATAGACAATTTCTACACTGAACAAAAATATAAACGCAACATGTAAAGTGTTGGTCCCATGTTTCATGAGCTGAAATAAAATATCCCAGAAATGTTCCATAGGCACAAAAAGCATGCACAAATGTATTTATATCCTTGTTAGTGAGTATTTCTTCTTAGCCAAGATAATCCATCCACCTAATAGGTGTGGCATATCAAGAAGCTGATTGAAAGCGGGTAGCGACAATTATTTGAATAACTCAATGTCCACAAAATTGATGACTAAAGTGTCTTATTAGGAATTTTCAAATCTGACCTCTATGAGGCCGTGTATGTAAATTCTCTTTCTGGGCAGGGCATCAGTTAAAGCGACAATCAGCAGTAAAAACAATAACAAAGTGGTGTCTTCATCCCTGGTTTGGTAAAAAGCTGAAGGATGAGGCTGGAGAAATGTAACCACTCTCAAATTGATAGAACTATGGATGTGAGGACTGACCATCACTGATATCAAAATTATATTTTAACCATGTTTTGAGGCTATTATAGTGTTTGTTTACATTTTCTTTGTATACAAACGATGGAGTAAAGTTAGCTTATATTTTGTATTCTGATGGGGTACGACAGCTGAACTGAGTTTATGATGCATTTATTCATTTTTACCCTTTTAAAAATAGTTATAGGGGAGGTCCGGGGGATGTCTGTCTTTGAAAGGGTCATTGTAATATTTAAGATGTCCCCTTTACTGATGACATAAACCTAAATGTCAAGGGGTCTGAATATTTTCCAAAGAAACTGTAAGTGATTGAGGAGAGAGCATAATTGCTATATTCTAATTAAAATCATTGACCCATAAGGGAACACACGACCAAAGCAATGCGTGACCCATGCAGAATTAAAACAATATTCATCTTAATGAGAAATATAATTGAATAAACAAATGGTTGCTGGTGGGAACATTGTATTTAGTCAGGATTTCATAAGGCCAGGAATGTAATTGAGAATAACAATAGACAATAGTTAATGTTGCTAGTTTAGGGATGAAGATTGATGAACCTTCTATGTTAAGGATGTTTTTTTAATTTGATGTGGAAACAATGTTTATTCAACCAGTGGGAGGCTTGTAAAATCCCACAGGAAAGTGGAATGAGGAACTCTTCATTGAGACAATCATGAAACAGCAATCTGTGGGTGAGTTGTAGTGGATATTGTAATATAAGGATCTGCTGGAGTCCAAGTCAAACCAAGATTCTTTATTTCTGAGCTCAGAGAGAATAACAGTTTGGTATTTTACTAGGATCCCCATTAGCTGTTGCAAAAGCAGCAGCTACCGCTCCTGCGGTCAACACAAAACATGACACATAATTGTCACGTCTCTCGTCGGAAAGCATGGACCAAAGCGCAGCGTGGTAAGTGTTCATGATTTTTATTTAATCAAACAACATTAGAACAAATTAACTATACAGAAAACAACTACCCAAAAAACACAGGTGGAAAAAGGCTGCCTAAGTATGATTCCCAATTAGAGACAACGATAGACAGCCTCCGATTGGGAACCACACTCGGCCAAAAACAAAGAAATAGAAAACATAGAAATAAAGAAACTGGAATTCCCACCTGAGTCACACCCTGGCCTAACCAAAATAGAGAATAAAAGCTTCTCTATGGCCAGGGCGTGACAGCCGCTCTGTTCTGGGCCAGCTGCAGCTTTACTCTGTCTTTCCTTGCAGCACTGGACCACATGACTGGACAATAATCAAGATTAGACTAAACTAGAGCCTGCAGAACTTGCTTTGTGGAGAGTAGTGTCAAAAAAGCAGAGCATCTCTTTATTATGGCTAGACCTCTCCCCATCTTTACAACCATTGAATCTATATGTTTTGACGATGACAGTTTACAATACCACCCATAAGTAGAATGTATGCACACATGACTGTAAGTCGCTTTGGATAAAAGCGTCTGCTAAATGGCATATATTATTATTATTTATTATATTATTTATAAGTTATATTCTTCAAACATCAATGGGTACATATCTTTCATTTGAGTAAAAAAATGTATGAAGCAAATGCTGATTGTCCTTTTAAACTGCAGTACTGAAACAAAACTGTTAAGAGCCTGTGAACTAGAAGTCTTCATGGGTCCAAACAGTTTGACCCATTCTGAAATGGAACTGGGGCTTTCCCACACTGACCCTACCGTTTTGCACGGTCCTGAGGACAACTAGACCCGTTTCCTATAGACCTGGTTGGATCCATAACCTGTCCGAACGGAGTGAGGGAAGCAGCTGAAAAGTAATTTATTAAGCTACTTTAATAAACAGAGTTGACAAAGCGTGAGAGGAGAGAGAGGTGCCACTCTAGCAGGTGGGGGAAGGACCATACTGTGAGCAAGTGGCATGGGGAGCAGGGAGGGAGAAAGACAGAAACCAAACAAGCCGACTCGTGCTATAGTAGACTAAAAGCTGCCATAGCAAGGTTATCATCAAATATGATTACATAGTATGTCTTGACTGCATCAAACCGGGAGAAGCTAGTTAAGCTAGCCAAATTTAGCTAGCTAGGCTAATTGAGGCTGCAGTGCATATGCTTTCTCTTTCTCCTACAGTTACAAATAGCAAAAACTCCATTAAGAATATTAGGTAGCCAGTAGCTGCTCTTGGTCGTTGTAGCCTATCATTCTCCTTTACCTTTTGATTGAAGACTGTCAGAAAACATGGTTGTAACATTAATAATTTGGTTGTAATTTCATTGGTTACCTCTACGCAGATGCCCCAGGGGCAGAGTGGCACACACTCATTGATTATGGCACTTTTAAATGTTAGCACAATCACTAGTAACTTTTCTTGTTGATTGCATGTTTCTCACTGAAACATGGCTGTCTTCAGCCTGTAGTGCTGCTCTTATTGAAACCCCCACCCCAACCATTGATGCCATAGCTCCAGTAAAGTTGAAAAAGGGCACATCCAAACGGAGAGCCCCCTGGATGAGTGAGGAAACTAATAAATTAAAGAGAAATGCAGAAAGGCAGAGTGGAAGCGGAGAAAGTCAATGTTGCAGGTCCATTCTGATATTCTGTGAGAGCAACTTGGCATATAACAAGGCAAATAGAAATGCCAGACAGGCTCATTTTTGTAATTTGATCACTAATAAACTGATAAATCCTACCCCTCAAACCTACCTTATGCAAATTTTCCTCCGCATCTAAATGTGATGAGTTTGCTGCATATTTCAGAGATAAAGCTGGGTGTCAGTCAAGCAAGACCTGGTAAGAAGTTTGATATGTACTCAGGCCTACCACGCAGTAACAATTAATTTATTTCCCTGGTTGACACAGACATGCTCAGGAAAATGATATCACAACTTAAGCCTTCTACCTGCCTTCTCAATCCTACCCCACCAACTTTTCAAAACAGTTCTTAATTTAATATCTGAAGAAGTGCAAACTAATGTTATTAATCACTCCCTGTTCACAGCCACTTTCCCCACTGCACTAAAAACTGCTATGGTGAAACCCCTTCTGAAGAAAATGTATCTAGATTCTTCAGCTCTTAGCAATTTTCGGCCAATCTCCATCCTTCTATTCTTAAGCACAATTCTGGAGAAATTGGTTTTCAAACAGCTAAATTATATTTTATATTATTATTATATTATTATTATTATATTATTATTATATTTTTAGAACGCCGCAGCCCGTCTGGTGTTCAACCTTCCTAAGTTCCTCTCACGTCACCCCGCTCCTCCGCTCTCTCCACTGGCTTCCAGTTGAAGCTTGCATCCGCTACAAGACCATGGTGCTTGCCTACGGAGCTGTGAGGGGAACGGCACCTCAGTACCTCCAGGCTCTGATCAGGCCCTACACCCAAACAAGGGCACTGCGTTCATCCACCTCTGGCCTGCCTCGCCTCCCTACCACTGGAGGAAGTACAGTTCCCGCCAGCCCAGTCAAAACTGTTCGCTGCTCTGGCTCCCCAATGGTGGAACACACTCCTCACGACGCCAGGACAGCGGAGTCAATCACCACCTTCCGGAGACACCTGAAACCCCACCTCTTTAAGGAATACCTAGGATAGGATAAAGTAATCCTTCTCACCCCCCTTAAAAGATTTAGATGCACTATTGTAAAGTGGCTGTTCCACTGGATGTCATAAGATGAATGCACCAATTTGTAAGTCGCTCTGGATAAGAGCGTCTGCTAAATGACTTAAATGTAAAATGTAAATGTATATTTTAATTGCC
>NC_068457.1:2980514-2996457 GCF_023373465.1 Oncorhynchus keta
TTTGGGTTTTTGATATGTTAAAAAAGTTTGAAATATCCAATAAATGTCGTTCCACTTCATGATTGTGTCCCACTTGTTGTTGATTCTTCACAAAAAAATACAGTTTTATATCTTTATGTTTGAAGCCTGAAATGTGGCAAAAGTTTGCGAAGTTCAAGGGGGCCGAATACTTTCGCAAGGCACTGTATCTGTGATGGGAGAAATATTGGGTTGTCTGAAATACAGCTGTACAGGTCCTTTGGGAAGAATTACACTTGGTTAAAGTTCTCTACTGTCCGTGAGTTATTTACCCTGAAAAATAAGAACCTAACAATAGGTACTGTAATTGTTTGCTCCCAGGCAACAGGAAGGCGCCGTATCAGTGGAGGAGAGCATTAGAAATTCTGCTTACTGCATTAACCATGCAGGGAAAACCGAGCATCGACTCTGGACCAGTGCCCTCGCCTGCCTTGACACTACTCTCCCAAAATGAGGTTCTGTACAGATCATAAAAATGACTGCGATTATGGAAATGGTCTGCAAGAGCCTTAGAATTAATTTTTTCACCCCAGGTCAGAAACATACGTTGATGCGGACACACATGGAGGCAATTCTCCTTTGCTCAGTGACCATAAATGCCCAGATGGCTGATAAGCTATTGGCTAGAAACGCTAGGAATCAAACTGCCATCATTTTAGAGCTGATTTCCTCAGGGCTGTTCGGATGCTCTGGAACTGCCCCAGAACAGTGGGCAGAGAAGGAAGAGGAGAAGGGGGAAGGGTTAATGTTGGTCTATTACCCCTCAGTGCCCATGCAGTCAATGAGACACTCCACTCAAAGTGCTGTTAAAAGGTGAAGACAATGTCGTAGGTGAGCAGGCTATGACTTATGAGTCCTCCTGAATCAAATAAGTCCTTGTGCATCAAAGCTATGATCTAGACAATAAACGTTTCTGAGGGAGGAAGAGGACAATTGTGGGAATGACATACTATGTTTAGACTGCTTGCCGTGACTATATGTCCCTGGGGAATGACCTGTGTAGTCACAGGGAGGTGAATTTCTCTTAAACATTGTAACATGGGGCCCTGAGCTGTTTCGATCTCTGTCTGAAGCACTCATCCTTTGGGGACCCTGAACAAGTTTGACTCACAGAACAGCTCAAAGACAGGCTTGCTGACAGACACACCCTCAGGTTGGAGAATGTTTGGTCACTGTTTTATTCTCAGCAGTTTACGATCGTGTAGACCAGGACCTTCAATAGATGTGAAGAGGCACTGAATATTTCCATGCCACAAATGTAAATCAGTGGGACTAGGTTGGAATCTCTGTCCAGTTGCCAGAGGTTGCCAGAGGTTGTTATTTCAAAGGAACTGTTGTTGTAGATGCATGCAGGGTATGTTGCATTCACAAATCTACATACATTATCCGAGGCTGTCAAAACAGAACAGTATTCTGTTCGGATATGCACACATGTATTCTTGCAAGTAAACATCCACGCAAAACAATTGTTATGCCCAAGAACTCATCACCTGGCTCATCACCTGGCTCATCGCCTGGCTCATCACCTGGCTCATCACCTGGCTCATCACCTGGCTCCAACAAACTGGGAGTTGTTCTGCAGTCTACAGACAAATGTAATCTGATAAGCTGCACAACCATGGTTAAAAATTATTATGAAAATGCCTTTATCATATTTTACTGTACACACACACCGTTCCACTAACTCAATGAGTGACAGGCACCTGAATGCAATGATTTCTTACAGTATAAAAATACTTCACTATTATGGTAACTACTGAACAAAATATAAATCGCAACAGTTTAGTTAGTTACAGTTCATATATAAGTAAATTGGTCAATTGAAATGAATTCATTAGGCCCTAATATGTATTTCACATGACTGAGCAGGGGTGCAGCCATTAGTGGGCCTGGGAGGAATAGGCCCACAGACTTGGGAGTCAGGCCCAGCCAATCAGAACAAGTTTTTCCACACAAAGGGCTTTATTACAGACAGAAATACTCATCAGCACCCCTCCACCCCATTACACAATAGCGCAGATGAAGAATCCGGATGTAGAGGTCTTGGTGTGGCGTGGTTTTAAAAAACAACATGTATCACTAGTTGGTTGCTAGTTGGTTGCATGTTTCATGAGCTGGAACAAAATATCCTAGAAATGTTTGATTCACACAAAAAGCTTATTTCTCTGCACAAATTTGTTTACGTCCGTTAGTGAGCATTTTGTCTTCGCCAAGATAATTCATCCACTTGACAGATGTGGCCTATCAAGAAGCTGATTAAACGGCATGATCACTACGCAGGTGCACCTTGTGTACACAATAAAAGGCCACTCTAAAATGTGCTGAAAATGTTCCACGTGTAGCATGTTGGCACGTAGGGTGCACGGATTGGCTTCAACTCGTTAGTCAGTATGGGTTACAACTGTGCTGGTTGCCATCTCAATGGTAGTGTTTCACCTGTGCTGTCCTAAGTGCTATTTAAGAGTGGCTGGCCCAGTGCTCCAGTTGTCTGGATAGATGCAAAGGGTTAACATCGTTATTTGGCCCTCCCTATTTTTATTTCTAGAAAAACAATTGTTTATCGGATTTTCCTGATTTTGTTTTGCTCCAACTTTTTGGTTTGCTTCCTGTCTTTAAGTTTGGTGTCTTCATTTGTTTTCCTCTTGGGTAAAATGTTGTGGGTGTCTTAGAAGTTGTTGTTGCTAGTCAACTCTCAGTGGACAGCCCCATGAGTGTCTTTCCGAACACCTCCTAAAACCACACCTGTTTTGTTATAGATGTTGGTCATTGACTGTTAGTTCCCTCTTACTTTTTAGCAACCTTTTTGCTGTGGAATGTAAGGAAATGGGGTCTCAGCCAAGATCTTGTTTCCCATGAGTATGGTACTCGTTCTTGTCACCTACTCAGAAGCTCTGCTGTGCCCAGATATTTGAGTGTTCAAAATACACTTTTTGTAGTAGAGTTGGTCACAGACATCCACCTTGAGTGGTTATAAGATTGGTGGAATAATTTTGAAAGGTTCATAAACAAAGGCTTACAAATTGAAAAAGCCATGGACTTTAAGTTGGAAGCATTTGTGGAAAACACTAGACAAATGTACAAAGGTAAATATGCTCTTTTGGCAATCCAAAAGCATTAGTCAGAGTTGATCGGCACTGCTTTGGCGGAGAAGGAAATCCCTTTGAAGAGGGAGGTTGATGAAAACGTGCAACTGTGAGAGTTAGAATTACAGGCAAAGTTGGAACAATATAAATTAGCATTAGAGCTCAAGAACGTGAGGAGAGATTGGAGCAGATCCTCTCAAACTCTGACAGGTTGGATGGGAAGCGTCGCTACACAGCTATGTCCATGTCTCTCCAGAGATGTTCGATCGGGTTCAAGCCCTGGCTCTGGCTGGGCCACTCAAGGACATTCAGAGACCTGTCCCGAAGCCACCCCTGCATTGTCAAATGCCTCCGAAGGCAATCAAACAAGCTAAGCGTCAGTATAGAGACAAAGTAGAGTCGAAATTCAACGGCTCAGACACGAGAGGTATGTGGCAGGGTCTACAGTCAATCACGGACTATAACAGGAAAACCAGCCCCGTCGCGGACCAGGATGTCTTGCTCCCAGACAGGCTAAACAACTTCTTTGCTCGCTTTGAGGACAACACAGTGCCACTGACATGGCCCGCTACCGAAACCTGCGGTCTCTCCTTCACTGCAGCCGACGTGAGCAAAACATTTAAATGTGTCAACCTCGCAAGGCTGCAAGCCCAGACGGCATCCACCACTGAGTCCTCAGAGCATGTGCAGACCAGCTGGCTGGTGTGTTTACGGACATATTCAATCAATCAGCCCTCTCCTGTATTCCCTGTTCACCCACGACTGCGTGGCCATGTACGCTTCAACTCAATCATCAAGTTTGCAGACAACACTACAGTGATTACCAACAATGAGGGGACGGCCTACAGGGGAGGAGGTGAGAGCCCTCAGAGTATGGTGTCAGGAAAATAACCTCACACTCAACATCAACAAAACAAAGGAGATGATCGTGGACTTCAGGAAACAGCAGAGGGAGCACCCCCCTATCCACACCGACGGGACAGTAGTGGAAAGGGTAGAAAGTTCACAGTAGTGGGTAGGGTAGACTGTTCACCCCGCTATCATCCAGAAGGTGAGGCCAGTACAGGTGCATCAAAGCAGGAACCGAGAGACTGAAAAACAGCTTCTATCTCAAGGCCATCAGACTGTTGAACAGCCATCACTAACATTGAGTGGTTGCTGCCAACATACTGACTCAACTCCAGCCACTGGAAAAATTCATGTAATAAATGTATCACTAGCCACTTTAAACTTTGCCACTTAATATAATGTTTACATAACCTACATTACTTATCTCATATGTATATACTGTACTCTATACCATCTACTGCATCTTGCCATCTTGATGTAATGTATTACTATCCACTTTAAACAATGCCACTTTTATATGCTTACATACCCTACATTACTCATCTCATATGTATATACTGTACTCTATACCATCCACTGCATCTTGCCTATGCCGTTCTATACCATCACTCATTCATATTTGTTTATGTACATATTCTTATTCATTCCTTTACACTTGTGTGTATAAGGTCATTGTTGTGAAATTGTTAGTTTACTCGTTGGATATTACTGCATTGTCGGAACTAGAAGCACAAGCCTTTCCTACACTCGCATTAACATCTGCTAACTATGTGTATGTGACAAATAAAATTGGATTTCATAACGTCACAAACAGAAGGGGGAACTAATGAAATTAAACAGGTGGGGTTTTAGGAGTGGTTCAGAAAGACAGTCATGGGGGTGTCCACTGAAAGTTGACTAGCAATAACAACTGGAACCTAAAAGACACCCAACATTAGCGCTCACTAAATTTGCCCAAGAATAGAAAAACAAAATAAAAACCTACACCAAACTTAAAAACAGGAAGCAAACCAAAAAGTGGAGCAAAACGAAAACTGGGAAGATCAGATAAAGGATTGTTTTTCTAGAAATTGAATAGCCAACTAAAGGTGTTAACCCTCCACGTCTCTCAAGATAACTGGAGCACTGGGTTAGCCACTCTTAAATATCACAAGGTGGACAAGCCAGCACAGGTGTAACACATACTTTTAAAGAAAATACCAACCGTTCTTTTGTATTTGTACCATCATCTTTAAATGCAAGAGAAAAAGGCCATGATGTTTTATTCCATCCCAGGTGCAATTTCGATTCGAGTATTGTATGTGCAAAGTTTGAGACTGATTTAATGAACCATTGCATTTCTGTTCAAAATGTTGTATCAAGATGTGCCTAATTTGTTTATTAATAACTTTCCATGTTCAAAATTGTGAATTCTCCTCAAACAATAGCATGGTATTATTTCACTGTAACAGCTACTGTCATTTGGACAGTGCAGTTAGATTACCAAGAATTTAAGCTTTGTGCCGATGTCAGATATGTCTATGTCCTGGGAAATGTTATTGTTACTTACAACCTCATGCTAATCGCATTAGCCTACGTTAGCTCAACCGTCCCGTGGAAGGGACACCGTTCCAGAAAAGGTTGACGAGGTAACATCAATCGGTTCGCCCCATTTGCTAACCTCCCACCTCGAAATATAAATGGAAAAACCAAAGGCTGTAACAGTTGCAACTTGAGATGATCAAGTCTCCAAATATACAATTAGTCACCTCCATACCAATTGGAAGGGTTGCCATAAAAAATACATTATTGAGAGCAACCAACACATGTAATTTCCTGGGTTTGCGAAATGGCATTGGCACTTAGAGCTCTGGCCATGCACACCAGTGGTGGGTTTGGCCTCAAAAGAAGGATGCATATGCATACGGTATGTAAAATATGGTGGTGGATCTTTGATGTTATGGGTCTGTTTTATCCACTGGTCCTGGGGCCCTTGTTAAGGTCAACTGCATCATCAATTCTACAAAGTACCAGGACATTTTAGGCAAAACCTGATTGCCTCTGCCGGGAGGCTGAAAGTCGGCATAAGCAAATTAATCTTCCAGCAAGACAATGACCCCAAGGACACATCAGAATACACAAAGAAAAGGTTAATTGACAACAGAATAAACATTTTGCTATGGCCATCACAGTCTACGGACTTGAACCCCAATGAAAACCTGTGATTTGAATTGTGGAGGGTAGTCCTAAGGATGTCAAGGATCTGGAAAGATTCTGTTTGGAGAAGCCATAACAGCAGCAGACTATGATCGATAATGTCAAAGGCCACACTTACACATCAGTCATTTGTGTAAGTGCTGTGCTTGTTGAAAACGTTTTTTCCCAAAAGTTTACCAACGGTTGGTAACAGGTTGATTGGTTGGCTATTTGAGCCAGTAAAGGGTATTTGCTATTCTTAATGGCGGAATGAATTTTGCGTTCCTCAAGCCTGAGGGCACACACTTAATATAATTAATCTTTTTTTTCATAGAATAGTTTCTTTTAATTTAGTTTAGTCACATTATGTCTTAATTTGCAGTATATTTGCCAGTTAGTTGGGCTGTCAGACTTGTTTGCCATACCTTTTGCCTCATCCTCTCAACCATACACTTTTCAATTCCTCTTCAATCCAATGAGATTGAACATATTTTACTGTCATTTCCTAATGGGTGCGTGCTTATTAGTAACTGGAATAAATGTGTCAGTGCAGTGTCTGTTTTCTCCTCATTACACACTACAGACCAACAGATATTATTACATGAATGACACAGGAATCACTACACGTGTATTGTATGACCTCTATAGCACTATATTTAGCAAGAGACCCAGCTTGCCCGGACGGAAGAAGCAGTTGCTGAAATTAGATATTATTTCGGCCCAACAGACATAGAACAAGACTGGAACAGCGTCAGCACCACAGATTAAACACGGACATATGACAAACATTAATCTAGCAGCGGGAAACAGAGCTGGGGAACAGACAGATATAGGGGAGGTAATAAACAGGTGATTGGGTGAGTCCAATATCGCTGAAGCGCGTGACGAGGGAAGGCAGGCATGGGTAAATTATGGTGGCAGGAGTGCAGGGTGGCGCGGGAGCAGGCATGACAATATTAGGCCCAGCCTTTGGGCCTTTGTATTTCCTAGATATGGCTACTATATTGTGATCACTACATCCGATGTACATGGAAACGGCTTTCATGCAAATTTCTTCAGCATTAGTAAAGACGTGATCAATACATGTTGATGATTTTATTCCCGTGTAACTACCCTGGTAGGTTGACTAATAACCTGAACCAGGTTGCAGGCACTGGATACAGTTGGAAGCTTTTTCTTGAGTTTGACGAAAGCCAGTCAATAATTAAATCACCCAGAAAATATACCTCTCTGTTGATATCACATACATTATCAAGCATTTCACACGTTATCCAGATACTGACTGTTAGAGCTTGGTGGTCTATAGCAGCTTCCCACCAGAATGGGATTTAGGTAAGGCAGAATGGGCTTTAGGTAAGGCAGTAATATGTATATATATTACTTCAAGAGTAGTTGACACATGAGATCCTCTCTAATTTTTTACAGGAATGTGGAAATACAGCATTTCTATACAGGAAATACAGCATTTCTATATTTTCTATAAATGTTATATCCTTGCTACCACTGTATCGTCAAATGTATTATCTAAGTGAGTTTCAGAGAATATGTGAGAATATGAATGTCATCTGTTACTAGCAAATTATTGATTTTCATGAGCCTTGTTTCTTAAGCTACATAAACTCAGCAGAAAAAGAAACAGCCCTTTTTCAGGACCCTGTCTTTCAAAGATAATTTGATAAAATCCAAATAACTTCACAGATCTTCATTGTAAAGGTTTTATACACTGTTTCCAATGCTTCTTCAATGAACCATAAACAATTAATGAACATGCACCCGTAGAACAGTAATTATGACACGAACAGCTTACAGACAGTAGGCAATTAAGGTCACAGCTATGAAAACCTAGGACACTAAAGAGGCCTTTCTACTGACTCTGAAAAACACCAAAAGAAAGATGCTCAGGGTCCCTGCTCATCTGGTCCCTGCTCATCTGCATGAACGTGCCTTAGGCATGCTGCAAGGAGGCATGAGGACTGCAGATGTGGTCAGGGCAATAAATAACAATGTCTGTACTGTGAGATGCCTAAGACAGTGCTACAGGGAAACAGGACGGACAGCTGAACATCGGTGTGGGTCGGTGTGTCACAGCATCATTGGACTGAGCTTGTGCGTTACAGGGAAGACATCCTCCTCCCTCATGTGGTACCCTTCCTGCAGGCTCATCCTGACATGACCCTCCAGCATGACAATGCCACCAGCCATACTGCTCGTTCTGTGCGTGATTTCCTGCATGACTGGTGTGTCAGTACTCTGCCATGGCCAGCGAAGACCCCGGATCTCAATCCCATTGAACGCATGGGACCTGTTGGATCGGGAAGGTGAGAGGGCCGCTAGGGCCATTCCTCCCAGAAATGTCCGGGAACTTGCAGGTGCCTTGCTGGAAGAGTGCGGTAACATCTGCTAGTATGAACTGGCAAAACTGGTGCAGTCCATGAGAAGGAGATGCACTGCAGTTCTAAATGCAATTCGGTGGCCACACCAGATGCTGACTATTACTTTTGATTTTGATCCCCCCTTTGTTCAGGGACACATTATTCCATTTCTGTTCGTCACATGTCTGTGAAACATGTTCAGTCATATTTCTCAGTTGTTGAATCTTGTTATGTTCACACAAATATTTACACATGTAAAGTTTGCTGAGAAAATAAACACATTCAACAGTTCTTTTGCTGAGTTTAGGAATTTCAAGGAATATGCTTGTGGTCATTGTCCATTTGGAAGACCTACATTTTGCGACCAAGCTTTAACTTCCTGACTGACGTCTTGAATGTTGTTCAATATGTCCATATCGTTTTTTCCCTCCTCATGACACCATCTATTTTGTGAAGTGCACCAGTCCTTCCCGCAGCAAAGCATCCCCACAACATGATGCTGCCACCCCCGTGCCTCACAGTTGGGGATGGTGTTCTTCGGCTTGCAAGCCTCCCCCTTTTTCCTCTAAACATAATGATGGTTATTATGGCCAAACAGTTTTATTTTTGTTTCATCAGACCAGAGGACATTTCTCCAAAAAGTACGATCTTTGTCCCCATGTGCAGTTGCAAACCGTAGTCTGGCTTTTTTACGTCATTTTTTGGAGCAGTGGCTTCTTCCTTGTTGAGTGGCCTTTCAGGTAATGTTGTTATAGGACTCGTTTTATTGTGGATATAAATACTTTTGTACCTGTTTCCTCCAGCATCTTCACAAGGTCCTTTGCTGCTGTTCTGGGATTGATTTGCACTTTTCGCACCAAAGTACATTCATCTCTAGGAGACAGAACGCTTCTCCTTCCTTCCTATGACGGCTGCGTGGTCCCATGGTGTTTATACTTGCGTAATATTGTTTGTACAGATGAACGTGGTACCTTCAGGCATTTGGAAAATGCTCCCATGAATTATTTTCTGAGGTCTTGGCTGATTTCTTTTGATTTTCCCATGATTTCAAGCAAAGAGGCACTGAGTTCTTATTAAAATACACCCACAGGTACACCTCCAATTGACTCAAATAATGTCAATTAGCCTATCAGAAGCTTCTAAAGCCATTACATAATGTAAACTTCTTATCCACTGGAATTCTGATCCAGTGAATTATAAGTGAAATAATCTGTCTGTAAACAATTTTTGGGAAAATTACTTGTATCATGCACAAAGTAGATCTCCTAACCAACTTGCCAAAACTATAGTTTGTTAACAAGAAACTTGTGAAGTGGTTGAAAAACGAGATTTAATGACTCCAACGTAAGTATATGTGAACTTTCGACTTTACATTAGAGGCTCAGTAATTGAGGAAGAAAGATACTGATTTCACCATAGGGCCACCAATCTCATCATGACCTGCTGCTAATAGCTTTAATTTACCAATTACCTCCATTACATCAGGAGGATCAATCTGAGTAAGAGAAGGGAAATGTCCCTAATGTAATCCAAGGGATTTCCATCAGTTCTATATTTTCTTCGACAGAGAGGAACCCACATGAACAAAGTTAATACATTCAAATGGAATAAAATCAGGATCACTGTCTTATTTCCAACAATAAATTGAGATTGGAAAGTTGTCGATGCTTTTTTCATATCCAGCAGTTGATTAATTATTTTCCAAGTTGACTTTATATTATTTAAGGATAATTGGAATTTGTTTGTAAAATTTATTTTTTGAGATATCCGAAGTAGGTGAGTAAATTTGTTCTCATACTTTTGGAAATTTGCAGAATTCAGGGGAGAGGGATTTGTGAGTTACTTTTTATACCACTTGGGTTTTTTTTTTTACTGGGGAGGGAGAGTAGCCTAGTGTTTAGAGCGTTGGACTAGTAACCACAAGGTTATATTCAATCCTAGTTGACAAGGTACAAATCACTATTTGGCCTGCCCCTGAACAGGCAGTTAACTCACTGTACCTCGGCTGTCATTGTCAGCGTAATTTATTCGCCATAAACACTAATTAAGTGGCAAATCTCAATAAC
The DNA here is from genome assembly GCF_023373465.1 of Oncorhynchus keta. Taxonomy (NCBI): domain Eukaryota; kingdom Metazoa; phylum Chordata; class Actinopteri; order Salmoniformes; family Salmonidae; genus Oncorhynchus; species Oncorhynchus keta. The sequence continues at coordinate 2,991,078 of NC_068457.1, forward strand.
AGAGGTTTCCAGGAAGCCATCTCCTGCTCAGAGTGGTTTAACTAAGGGAATGCAGTGGTGAAAAAAGTCTGGTCAGCAGGAGCTCAAAACTTCAGCCTGATTATTAAAATGTTCCCATGAAGGAGAGATATTTGCCAAAGTGCTCACAATTACAGAACTTTAGTGAAATATTCTTCTCCCATTTGTTCATTTCAGGCTGTAAAGAAGAAGGCTGGGAGACAATATTCAAGTGATCAATCAATATTCTCAATACCTGTATTAGCCACATTATTCAAAATTTGTAAAAAATATCAGTAAGGGTGGAAGATGAACGGGTCGCTCTTGATGGTTATAGATTAGGGGATACAGATAGCTGTATAAAGTTTTCAAAAGTCAGATGTCAGTGAGTAGTTCTCACTTTTAATTGTTTGTTGTAGAAAAACACATTTTTATCTTCATTATTAAACAAATCCAAGGTTGATGCAAGGATATCAATGGAACGACCAATTTCAGAATCGGGTGGGCGATAGATGTATCAATTACCATTTTCTTACCACCAAAAATGTACACAAGGGAATTTTATGTAAAAGAGATGAAACATCAATAGTATCAGATGTCATTGCAAGGTCCTCTCTCACAAATAAAATAAAATAATGAACAAAAATGGACACTAATCCTCCCATTCTTAAGGTTCTGCACAGTGGTGAAACAGCATTATAAGGAGACTTGTTATAAAGCATGGCTGTATCTTTCAGTCTGAAAGGGTAACAATGGAAAATTCAGGACTGAGAGAAGACAGATATTGAACAAGGAGGTCATGATTTTGAGGAAGACTGTAAGCGTTCAAATTAAATCTAGAAAATAAGCTTGTCTTGGAAATAGATAAACGGCTGTACAGGTTGTTAAATTGCTTATCATTATAGTAATCACAAGTGACAGACTCATCTCTTGTAAATCTCAGGAAATATGAATCTGGATCGACACAATCATTATATTTATTGTTTGCTTCATTAATAGCTAATGGGTTAAAGACCATGTTATCAGGGTTGATATCCTGCCCAACTAAGAGAGATACACAGTCGGAATCATTCAGAGAATGGAACGGAAACACATGCCTTACATGTCTAATACAACAAAACATTTGTCTTAGTTTTTATCGGGATAGGCGTGCACTTCCTATGGAATGCACATTGACACTGTCCACATAACACCACTGAAGACTTCAGACGTTAGGTGAAACACATGAACAAAGTAGAATAAATATGTGTGTGTGTATGTGTGGGTGTGTGTGTGTGTCAAATCAGTTGATTATAGCGGAGTCACTTACCTTAGGCCTAAGAAAGGTGGGGTGGGCTGGTGAATTGACCAGCTGATCATACTTTAGGTATGTGATGTTGCCTTGTTTCAATTCTTCACTTAGTCATGGCAGCAGTTTCCTTTCTTTGAGGCATACCTTTTTCAGACAAATCTTAATTGATGAAGATGTTGGTTGCAGGCTTCTGGCACTTCGCTCTCCTGAAGGCTCTGCCTTCCTTGTCTTTGAACCTGGGCAGTTTCACCCGAGTATAGATCTGGGCGTCCTTTCGGAGGAGCAAAGTGCCATTCCTGTGCACCCTCGATGAGTTTGGTGTCAATTTGAGTTGATCTTAGGAGTTTCTTGGCCTTAAGCTGTGTTATGCTAGGGTCATGTCTTTATGTCTTAAGAAACCATCAATTCAAATGCTATTGTGCCTCGATTGATTTTCGAGGTTTTGTCTCTTTGGAAGAGTGCTGTCAAGTGTTTGGAAAATTGCAAAATGCTCAGGAGTAGTCTGGCTTTTGATATCGACCCCTGATTCCCTTTAGCTCCTCATCAACTGCCCTAGGTGAAACTATGTTTAAATTCCATTATCCTTAAACAGGTAAACCTTTTGTTGGTAGAATCCATAAAGGGTTGGGAAAGAGTTCAAGTTATTTTCCTGCAGATCTATTAGATCTTTATAGAAATTTATGTTGATCGAGTAGTAAGTCGCTTTGGATAAAAGCGTCTGCTAAATGGCATATATTATATATTATTCATGAGTGTAGTGTTTGATACTATTCCTCCCCGCATTGAGCTTTGCCAAGATTTTCTGTCTAGTATTCATCATGCTACAAACATGCTTGTGAGCTAAAATTAGTACTCAAACACCACTCACACCCCCGCTTCCCGAAACAAAACAAAGTGAAAGGACAAACACACACAAACAAAACACACTTCATCACACACGCGCCAGTATGATAAACAGAGAAAAGTGGAAAACTGGATCTCTGTATGGATCCTGGCTGCACTTACTAACGGGACAAGCAGTATTTATTTATTTAACCTTTATTTAACAAGGCAAGTCAGTTTTACTTTCCCAGTCAGATGAACTCGTGCGATACCACTGTTATGTCTCTGTGTCCATTATGAAGAAGAAGTTAGAGATAGTTTTGATAGCCAATGATAACTACATTTAGCCCAATGACTGAAAGTCTATGGGTTTCTGCTAGCATAGACTTCCAGTCATTGCGCTAATGCTAGTTAGCAATTTTGCTCAACGCTAGAAAACTTCACTCCAAACCTTTAGATGCTTCCAGAATCTTTTATACATGCAAATCACTATAAAGTATTGAGGGGCTAAACTTTACATCAAACAGCATGCAAAAATACACATTGGTTATACAATCAAATAAAATGTATACAATTTGTATACAGTATAGTGAATTGCTTACTTACAAGCCCTTAACCAACCATGCAGTGTTCAGAAAGGTGTTAAGTATTTACTAAAATAAGTGAAGTAACACAACAACTATATAACAACTATATAACAATATATACAGTTTAAGTCAGTTTACATACACTTAGGTTGGAGTCATTAAAACGGATTTTTCAACCACTATAGTTTTGCAAGTCGGTTAGGACATCTACTTTGTTTCATGACACAAGTAATTTTTCCAACAATTATTTACAGACCAGATTAATTCACTGTATCACAATTCCCAGTGGGTCAGAAATTTATACACTAAGTTGACTGTGCTTTAAACAGCTTGGAAAATTCCAGAAAATGATGGCTGTAGAAGCCTCTGATAGGCTAATTAATTGGTTGAAAATTAGTTTTAATGACTACAACCTAAGTGTATGTAAACGTCTGACTTTAACTGTATATATATAATAAAGAGTATTAAATATTAGACAAAAGAAAAAGGAAAAATAAATAAAAATATCAGAAATAACTAAAAAGCAACAACAAAATAACAGATGCAGGAACATATACAGGGCTACGGTACAGAGTCCGTGTGTGGGGCCACAGGTTAGTGAAGCAAATTGAGCTAATATGTACAGGTAGGTAGAGTAAATTGAGTGTGCATAGATAATAGGGGGTCAATTAAAATAGTCTGGGAAGCCATTTGATTAAATGTTCAGGAATCTGTGGATTCAGCCTTTTGGCACCTAGACTTGGCGCTCCGGTTACCGCTTGCCGTGCGGCAGTAGAGAGAACAGTCTATGACTAGGGTGGCTGGAGTCTTTGGCAATTTTAGGGCCTTCCTCTGACACCTTCTGGTATAGGAGTCCTGGATGGCAGGAAGCTTGGCCCCAGTGATGTACTGGGCCAAATACGCACTACCCTCTGTAGTGCCTTGCGGTCGGAGGCCGAGCAGTTGCCATACCAGGGCAGTGATGCAACCGGTCAGGATGCTCTAGTTGGTGGCTGTATACATTTCTGAGGATCTGAGGACCCATGCCAATCTTTTTTTGTGCCAAATCAAGTCAATTTGAAACTCTCAACCTGCTCCACAAACAGCCCCATCGATGAGAATGGGGGCATGCTCGGCCTCCGCCGCAGTGATCACGATCATATCCTTTTGTCTTGGTCATGTTAAGGGAGAGATTGTTATCCTGGCACCACACTGCCAGGATATTCTCTCAACCAGCTTCACCTGGAATGCTTTCCAAACAGTTCCCACATATGCAGAGCACATGTTGGCTGCTTGTCCTTCACTCTGCTGTCCTTCATTCTGCTGTCCAACACATCCCAAACCATCTCAATTGGGTTGATGTCAGGTGATTTTGGAGGCCAGGTCACCTGATGCAGCACCATCACTCTCCTTTTTTATTAAATAGCCCTTACACAGCCTGGAGGTGTGTTTTGGTCAGTGTCCTGTTGAAAAACAAATGACAGTCAAACTAAGCGCAAACCAGATGGGATGACGTATCGCTGCAGAATGCTGTGGAAGTGTGCCTTGAATTCTAAAGATACTCTATAGGAATGAGGCAGTCCATCAAAATCATCTTTGCTCCTGGGCTCTGTCCACGCATTTCAAGGCTGCGTTGAAACAATCACTTATCAATGACCCAAGACCAGCTCAATTCGTCCTGTTGTATTTGTATTTGTATTTATTATGGCTTGGCAACTACTCTTCAGGAATTTAACAGAAGAATTAAGGCAGTTATACGCTTATAAAAAGAACTTATTGAAATACATTCCACAGATTTCAAGCCACTGCGAAAAGCCTTGACCTCAGGTACCCCTCTCCACCAATACCAAGCATCTACAGTACTAAATCCATGTGTATGTATGGTGCTGTATGTTATACGTGTTTGTGTGTGTCTATGTATGCATGTGTCGCATTGCATGTGTTTGTTTAGCACACAGTCCCCGCTCCTTGAAGGTGTTTAAGTTTTTTTTTATCTGTTTTTTTAAAATCAAATTTTACTGCTTGCGTCAGTTACTTGATGTGGAATATAGAGTTCCATGTAGTTATGGCTCTGCTATACAGTACTGTGTGCCTCCCATCGTCTGTTCTGGACTTGGACAGGGAAGAGACCTCATGTCTTGTGGGGTATGCATGGGTGTCGAGCTGTGTGCCAGTAGTTTAGACAGACCGCTCAGTGCATTCAACATGTCAATACCTCTCATAAATACAAGTAGTGATGAAGTCAATCTATCCTCCACTTTCAGCTAAGAGAGATTGACATGAATATTATTAATATTAGCTCTCTGAGCCAACTGCAATTTTCACTAAGTCCTTTTTTTGTGGCATCTGACTACATGACTGAACAGTAGTTAAGGTTCGAATATTACTAGGGCCTGTTGAACCTGCCTTGTTGACACCAATGTTGTTAAGAAGGGGCAGGCATCGCTTTATTATAGACAGACTTCTCCCCATCTTAGCTACTACTGTATCAATATGTCACGAGTCCGACCGAGGGTGTCTCCCCTTCCCGGGCGGTTGGCGCTCGGCCGTGCGTCGTCACCGGCCTATTAGCTGCCACTGATTGTTTTCCTCTCCCTCCTTGTATGTTTAGTGGTAGCACCTGTTCATGATTAAATCAGCTAATTAGTTTGTCTTTATTAGACAGCCGGCCCGCCTGGTTGTTGTGCGGGATTATTGCAGTGTA
>NC_068457.1:2996557-2999903 GCF_023373465.1 Oncorhynchus keta
GTTAAAGTTATGTATAGTAACCCTGGGTATAAAATAATAAATAATGGCTACATCTCAGAAAGTTTTAAACTAATAATAAATAATAATATGCCATTTAGCAGACGCTTTTATCCAAAGCGACTTACAGTCATGTGTGCATACACCCATCTACGTATGGGTGGTCCCGGGAATCGAACCCACTACCCTGGCGTTACAAGCGCCATGCTCTACCAACTGAGCTACAGAAGGACCTCTCTAGAGGAGTAAAACAAGGTTGTCCACTAACAGCATATCTATTTATTAATGCCATCGAAATGTTAGCTGTTAAGATTAGATCAAACAATAATATTAAGGGATTAGAAATCCGTCGTTTAAAAACTAAGGTGTCATTGTACGCAGATGATTCATGTTTTCTTTTAAAACCACAATTATAGTCTCTCCACGGCCTCATAGGTGATCTAGATACTTTTGCTCTATGGATTAAAACCAAATTATGATTATGTATTGGATCACAAAAAAAATGCACATTTTACATTAACATGTAGTTTACCAATAAAATGGTCTGATGGAGATGTGGACATACTCGGTATACAAATTCCAAAAGAAAGAAATGATCTCACTCCAATAAATATTTATAGAAAGTTATCAAAAATAGATAAGATCTTGCTACCATGGAAAGGAAAATACCGGTCTATTTGTGGAAAAATCACCCTGATTAACTCTTTAGTCATATCACAGTTGACCTATTTGCTTATGGTTTTGCCTAGTGACATGCTTTTTAAATTATATGAACATAGAATATTCAATTTGATTTGGAATGGCAAGCCAGATAAAATTAAAAGGGCCTATTTATATAACGAATATGAATTCGGAGGGCAGAAATGATTAAATATTAAAGCATTAGACCTCTCACTAAAGGCATCAGTCATACAAAAGTTCAATTTATATCCAAACTGGTTCTCTAGTCAATTGGTACGAATGTCTCATCCTATGTTCAAGAAGGGCCTTTTCCCCTTTATTCAGATTACACCGGCTCACTTTCGATTGTTTGAAAAGGAAATAATCTCCAAAATATCTTTATTTTTTAAATAAGCCTTAGAAAGTTGGTTGCAATTTCAGTTTAATCCACCTGAAAAGCCAGAACGAATTATACAACAAATATTGTGGTTAAATTCAAATATACTAATTGATACTAAATACATGTTTTTTAAACTTTATAACTTTTGTGAATGATATCATAAATAGGACTGGTGGAGTTATGTCACACATGCAGCTAACACAGACATATGGAAATGTCTGCTCTACCCAAAATTACAAACAATTAATTGCAGCATTACCACAAAAATGGAAGAGGCGAGTAGAAGGGGAAAAAAGTAAGGAACTTGTATGTCGGCCCTATATTAATAATAATATAATAATATATGCCATTTAGCAGACGCTTTTATCCAAAGCGACTTACAGTCATGTGTGCATACATTCTACGTATGGGTGGTCCCGGGGATCGAACCCACTACCCTGGCGTTACAAGCACCATGCTCTACCAACTGAGCTACAGAAGGACCAACCTATTAAAGAACATAAATGGTTAAAGAAAAGTGTGATAAATAAAAACATATACCAATTTCATTTCAGGACCAAAAAACTGACAGCTGTGCCATATAAATTGCAAAATAGTTGGGAAGAGATTTTCGATGTACCCATTCCATGGCACATGGTTTATTAATTGATACGCAATACAGCGCCGGATGCAAAACTTCTAATTTTTCAATTTAAATTATTATACAAAATTATTGCAACTAATAGAATATTATATATATGGGGGATACAATCTTCCCAGCTCTGCAGATCATTTACAATCTGAAGAAGCTATGATAATAGAAAGGTTCAATTCGTTTGTGAAGCATCACAGCACAGTTGAAAAATATATGGCAAATAGAAATCCAAAATGGATGATGTTGAGAGATAGATGGGAGAGGTTGAATGGAGCTGAAGGGTGGGACTAATAACAAGATAAAACATGGAAAACATACGGGGTCTGTAAAATGTTCAGAACTTTTGTGAAATAGCACAGTTCCAAATAGAAATCAAACTGGATGGACATCAGAAATAGAGGGAGGACTAAAAACAAACAAAAAATAACTATTGTAAAATAGACTGTGTATGTAAAATGTGTATAAGATGTATAAATTGAAGGTAAAAGCCGAAGTGTTTATTAGTTTAGACCATTTGGGGGATCGGTGGTAGGGTTTGAGGGGGAATAATAATAAAGGTATATTCTTGAAAAAAGTATGTATGTCTATATAGGTATATGTATGTATATATGTGTATATGTATGCATGTGTGTATGGATATATATATTTACCCCCAAAATATATGGGGGATTGGAAATGATGCAGACAATTACATTGATGGAACCAATATTATTTTCGCAATATTAAGCTGTTCCACCCCTTCAAAGGGACTGAATACTTACGTAAGTGTGATATTTCTGTTTTTTTGTTTTAATACATTTACAAACATTTCTAAAAACCTGTTTTTGCTTTGTCATTATGGGGTATTGTGAGGGGGGGAAATTATTTAATCCATTTTAGAATAAGGCTGTAACGTAACTAAATGTGGAAATGTCAAGGGGTCTGAATACCTTCCGGATGTGATGTATATACAGTACCAGTCAAACGTTTGGACACAAGGGTTTTTCTTGATTTGTATTACATTGTGTAATAATAGTGAAGACATCAAAACTATGAAATAACACATGGAATCATGTAGCAACCAAAAAACTTAAATACATCAAAATACAAAGGAGATTCTTCAAAGTAGCCACCCTTTGCCTTGATGACAGCTTTGCACACTCTTGGCATTCTCTCAACAAGCTTCATGAGGAATGTTTTCGGCGTCCTCCACTGGGAACACACTGGCTGAATAAACGTTGTTTCCACTTCATTTCAACTAAATTATGTTAAAACAACTTGGAATAGACATTGAATTGATGTCTGTTTGCAGTGGGCTGGAATCCATGGCTTCTGGTTGGAGTATGTACGTACAGTCACTGTAGGGACGACGTTGTCAATGCACAAATTAATGAAGCCGGTGACTCAACAGCAGCACCAAAATGAGATGGAATAAATACATGCAAGATTGAAATGGCTATGAAATCATATAAACAAATTCATGTTAGTTTGCTAGTTGCGGCAAAATGATCTTTACCATCTCGAAAGGGATACAGGTCTACTACTGTAAGTCCAGGAAACACATGACGGTTAAGAATCCACCCTGGTATTTCTGGAATTAACAGTGACATGTCATCTGGCAAGAGAGAATCAGCAACCTGACAAAGAGCTACTCTATTTGAAAACCACTAGGGCGG
>NC_068457.1:3000003-3004921 GCF_023373465.1 Oncorhynchus keta
CCTCCAGTATTTATGCTGCAGTAGTTTGTGTCGGGGGGCTAGGGTCAGTTTGTTATATCTGGAGTACTTCTCCTGTCCTATTCTCTCCTCTGCTCTCATCCTTCTAGACCTATCGGCTGCCTTCGATACTGTGAACCATCAGATCCTCCTCTCCACCCTCTCCGAGTTGGGCATCTCCGGCGCGGCCCACGCTTGATTGCGTCCTACCTGACAGGTCGCTCCTACCAGGTGGCGTGGCGAGAATCTGTCTCCTCACCACGCGCTCTCACCACTGGTGTCCCCCAGGGCTCTGTTCTAGGCCCTCTCTTATTCTCGCTATACACCAAGTCACTTGGCTCTGTCATAACCTCACATGGTCTCTCCTATCATTGCTATGCAGACGACACACAATTAATCTTCTCCTTTCCCCTTCTGATGACCAGGTGGCGAATCGCATCTCTGCATGTCTGGCAGACATATCAGTGTGGATGACGGATCACCACCTCAAGCTGAACCTCAGCAAGACGGAGCTCCTCTTCCTCCCGGGAAGGACTGCCCGTTCCATGATCTCGCCATCACGGTTGACAACTCCATTGTGTCCTCCTCCCAGAGCGCTAAGAACCTTGGCGTGATCCTGGACAACACCCTGACGTTCTCAACTAACATCAAGGCGGTCCCGTTCCTGTAGGTTCATGCTCTACAACATCCGCAGAGTACGACCCTGCCTCACAGGAAGCGGCGCAGGTCCTAATCCAGGCACTGTCATCTCCCGCCTTGATTACTGCAACTCGCTGTTGGCTGGGCTCCTGCCTGTGCCATTAAACCCTACAACTCATCCAGAACGCCGCATTCCGTCTGGTGTTCAACCTTCCCAAGTTCTCTCACGTCACCCCGCTCCTCCGCTCTCTCCACTGGCTTCCAGTTGAAGCTCGCATCCGCTACAAGACCATGGTGCTTGCCTACGGAGCTGTGAGGGGAACGGCACCTCAGTACCTCCAGGCTCTCTGATCAGGCCCTACACCCAAACAAGGGCACTGCGTTCATCCACCTCTGGCCTGCTCGCCTCCCTACCACTGAGGAAGTACAGTTCCCGCTCAGCCCAGTCAAAACTGTTCGCTGCTCTGGCCCCCCAATGGTGGAACAAACTCCCTCATGACGCCAGGACAGCGGAGTCAATCACCACCTTCCGGAGACACCTGAAACCCCACCTCAAGGAATACCTAGGATAGGTAAGTAATCCTTCTCACCCCCCCCTAAAAGATTTAGATGCACTATTGTAAAGTGGCTGTTCCACTGTTGTCATAAGGTGTATGCACTGACTTGTGTCGCTCTGGATAAGAGCGTCATAACTAAATAACCAAATGTAAATGTAAATGTATTCGGTGTCCTGTGTGTGAATCTAAGGGTGTGCGTTCTCTAATTCTCTCCTTCTTTCTTTCTCTCTCGGAGGACCACAGACCCTAGGACCATGCCACGGGACTACCTGACATGATGGCTCCTCGCTGTCCCCAGTCCACCTGGCCATGCTGCTGCTCCAGTTTCAACTGTTCTGCCTTACTATTATTTGACCATGCTGGTCATTTATGAACATTTGAACATCTTGGCCATGTACTGTTATAATCTCCACCCGGCACAGCCAGAAGAGGACTGGCCACCCCACATATGCTCTCTCTAATTCTCTCTTTCTTTCTCTCTCTCTCTCTGAGGACCTGAGCCCAAGGACCGTGCCCCTGGACGACCTGACATGATGACTCCTTGCTGTCCCCAGTCCACCTGACTGTGCTGCTGCTCCAGTTTCAACTGTTCTGCCTTGTTATTATTCGACCATGCTGGTCATTTATGAACATTTGAACATCTTGGCCATGTTCTGTTATAATCTCCACCCGGCACAGCCAGAAGAGGACTGGCCACCCCACATAGCCTGGTTCCTCTCTAGGTTTCTTCCTAGGTTTTGGCCTTTCTAGGGAGTTTTTCCTAGCCACCGTGCTTCTACACCTGCATTGCTTGCTGTTTGGGGTTTTAGGCTGGGTTTCTGTACAGCACTTTGAGATATCAGCTGATGTACGAAGGGCTATATAAATAAAATTTGATTGATTGAATCTCTCTCTCGCTCTCTCTCTCTGTTTCGCACACACACACACACACACACACACACACACACACACACACACACACACACACACACACACACACACACACACACACACACACACACACACACACACACACACACACACACACACACACACACACACACACACACACACACACACACACACACACACACACTACACATACCAACACAAGTCCATCCTGCTGCCGCCTGGAGAGGCTCACACCAAGCCACTGGTTTTCAACCTCAGCAGAACAGTGTCTGCCACAGGGCATGTCAAGCATTACACCTACATGGAGAAATTAAACAACAGCAACACGTGTCATCAACTCCAGGACGAGCATGAGTTTATTAGGAAATCAACCATGCAACAAACTAGCTCCTGGCAACTGCAAATTAGGTAGTTAGAGGGGAAACCCTGAGTATTTAAGTATCTGAAGACTGCTTCGAGTGCAGACTGGGTGTTACGAATAAATAATAAAGTATTACATTTGCTTAGCCTTTTATTACAGAAAGAATCTCAAAGCATGAAAAGAGCCAAACAAACACAAACAAATGCTATTTAGTTTACAAATGTAGTTTATTACATTATGTTGGGCTACATCTCAGACTTAACTTTGATCATGATGATCTTAACACCAAAAGATCCAAACCTCTTGATGAGGTCACTAGGTGTTGGGTTTAGGTCACTACATTAACCCTTCCTTCCAGAGATCATGTTCCCATGCTCACGTGTACATGCCAATGGCCTCACGGGCGCAATCCCACTTCTGACACCAATGTAGCAAATTTGGAGGTTAGCCCTGACCGTGACTCAAACTCGGGTCCAGCAACTGTCAAGCCAACACGTTAACCTTTACGTCAAGAGGTCCGAACATCTCGATGAGGCCACTAGGTGTTGGGTTATGGTTGCTACAATATTTTAGCAGAATCTATTTTCCTCAATCTAGATTGAAATGACTAAAACCAAATAAGAAAAATAGGGTAGAAATGTAAATGGTCCTACATTTATATAGTTTTTTCACTCTGTCCAGCTTACTAACAATCACTAACAAACAATGAGTTTCACATCTCTGGTGCAAAAGGACACTGTGTGTGTGTGGGGGGGCACTGAAGCTGTTGATATTGTGGAGATCTTAGTACAACACCTACAGTAATAACTGCATAAAGAGGTTGACTGACAGAAGAAGATCCCAGGGTTTGACTCCCAATAAGGCTGTCCCTAAAATGTGAGATGAATGATGAAAAAGCTGTACATGAGGTATGTAAAGATTGTTGATGCAGTAAATCTACAATAACATGGATTCAGTATAACGACAGTTAATAATTGATTAATATACTAACCGAGTTGAATCTGTTCACAGTCCTTCTTGTCTGTAATTTTGCACTTGTAGATTGCTCCAGGATTCCTGACAGCCTGGTTGAACCTTGAATTTGCAACTGGTGCGCCAACTATTACCCTAAAACAGACAGAATTTGACAGTCATAAATGTGTAGAACATAATGGGAAGATTAAAAACAATTTCAGACTAACATAAACATTCCCTTCTGTTGCTCACTCAATAATTTACATTTGAATCGCATACAAATTTCAACACGCACCATGTCTGTTGCTGATGCTTGTGTAGCAACACAGAATATCCAAAAATGTTCCATTCGGACCACTGAGTGGAATAGCGTGCGGTATGTCTAAATTGTACAAATCGGCATGACGTAAGAGAAAGCAAAACAACACGTTTAGCCCTATGCTGTGTAAGCCTAGCCCGTATGTAGTCATTTTTGATAAATGTAGCAGCGTTCCAAAGATCAAAAATTAACCGAATGTTATCTTGCTCAAACACCTGTGGGGGCTTTCGTCCCCTGCTGCTCCATCTTCGGATACATGGTAATAGTGCGGTATGAGGAGGATGTCCTAACAAAATTTAGTAGGCAGAAACTTTGACAGAAAGTAAGGTGGAGTCATCACAACACAGAGGCCACCCTCACTTCCCCAACTTGGCGTGCTGGTACATTATAACAATAGCCTGTCAATGCGCTACTATGGTTAATTTGTAAGTCTCCATTAATTTGAACACGCACAGCTTTTATTATTATTATTATTTTTTATCTCAAACGACACAATTGTAAAAAATGTTAATTCATTTTGTGACTTGCTGAAACAGGGCAACATTACGCTGTCACTGAAATAAGTATGTTTTGTTTGAGTACATGAGCTTGTTTGGAAATGAGAAGGCAAATTAAAAAATATGTGAATTGCAATGTCTCTGTCATTTCTCCCTGGAAGTGACGAAATTAATTGCGTGTTTGATACACCAGCATCCTGTTTAATTGCTATTCATATGATTTCGATGACATCCGGATCAGGTATCTGGACAGAACTATTCTCACAAAAATCCTTATTTAAATCAGGTCAAAGGCAAAAACACAGAAATTGTCCACAATACAGCCCGGATCTTAACTTGTTCACTCTTTTGTCGCAAAGAATTGTTCTTTCTCTCTATGCAGAGCAGGGCTTGCTAATAAAATTATATCCTCTCTCGCTCGCTCAAACGCAAGGCCTGAAATACATTCGTACACACCAAAAACTGTTGTTTTATATAGCTTAACTAACACAACATATATATTGATCTCCACTAGGCTAAGACATACTAGTCAGTGTACCCTAAGGTTACAAATTAACAAAACAAATGAGTTAATTTGTGAACTGGGAGTGTTCTAATGGTTAGGGTCACTGCCTTCAGTTCCCGCACATATAGGTTCTATGCTTTGGGGGTTGCGATTCTGGCCCATGCACTTGGCACAAATAACTCAATACCCGATTGAGTT
>NC_068457.1:3005021-3012696 GCF_023373465.1 Oncorhynchus keta
TAGAGCAGGGGTGTCAAAGTCAAATGGACGGAGGGCCAAATAAAAATTTAGCTACAAGCCGAGGGCCGGACTGTTCGAATGTTCATTGAAAATTTTTTAAATGACGCATATAGTCTAGTGAACCTAATTGAACCTACTGAAAACCTAACAAATATATTCCAATATGATCAGATAAATAAAGCAATATTTTCTTATGGCTCTGTCAGTAATCTTTAATTTTCAACAGACACAAAAGACAAATTTCCTTTATATAAAAATCCCCATAACATGAACATTAAATGAAAGAAACCGGTATTCAAGGCACCATCAGTAGCCTATATTTTCTATTTTAGCAAAAGTGGGCTAAATTTACTTCAAAGAAAAAACAATAATAGCAATTTTCTATCATCCACTCAACTGAAATATTTTTAAAATATAATTGGATTGAAATACAATAAAATAAAGTGCAAAAATCTATTAATCAAAAACAACACTTTGTTTAAGGAGAAGTAACATGCAGTGAAAACAAATATTAAACTTTAACTTTTAAACTTGAACTGAGTAAAAACTCTAAATATGTGATTGCACAGTAATGTTCACTTGTTTGAGGTTGAGGGTGATACTTGGTGGTGTCCCATCTTTTCCACAAGTTCATCAATGTTCGGGGTAAGGCTCTGAGCTGAGGAAATCCTCAGAATTGAGTGGAGGTGTTCAGCAGTAAGTCGACTTCTGTGTGATGTTTTGTTCAAGTTCATCAAAGAAAACAGTTGTTCACACAGGTATGTGCTGCCAAACATAGACAACGTTTGAGCAGCCTGGATGCGCAGCTGGGGCATTGTGTCGGGAGGAAACGGGCGAACTCCGCAGCACCCACTGCCGCATATTTTGCCCTCAGTGCATCATTGCATTGGAGGTCAATCAACTCCATTTGGAGGTTTGGTGGTGAGCTTTCCACGTCAACAGCAAATGGGTTACCGAGCAGTTCCAACCTGCTTTTTTGTGCTTCAAAGTCAGCAAATCGGCGCCGAAAGTCAGCGGCAAGCATACCTATTTTATCAGCCAACTGTGCGCTCGGGAACGCACTGGTAGAGAGCTTCTTTTCATGGTCTGGCAGCTGGGAAAGTGGCTCAAATTTTCTTTCCGCATCTGCGTCTCCCACAGAGTCAGTTTGGTTTTAAATGCCTTCACTGTACTGTACATATCAGAGATGACACGATCCCGACCCTGCAGCTGCAAGTTCATTGCATTCAGATGACTCGTAATGTCACACAGAAAAGCCATTTCACACAGAAACATTTCGTCTCGGAGTTGTGTTGTGTCTTTCCCTTTGCTGTCCAAGAACAGACAAATCTCCTCACGAAGCTCGAAACATCTTTGAAGCACCTTTCCCTGGCTTAGCCATCGCACCTCTGTGTGATAAGGCAAATCACCATGCTCCGTTTCTAACTCCGTCAGAAATGCCTTGAACTGGCGGTGATTCAAACCTTTGGCTCTGATAAAGTTAACTGTGCGCGTGATGATGCTCATTACATGCTCCATTTTCAAGGCTTTACCGCACAACGCTTCCTGGTGTATGATACAATGATAAGCTGTCAGCTCACCTGTCGCGTTTTCCTCTTGCATCTTTTCCCGTATCTTCGCCACCAGTCCGCTCCTGTGTCCACACATCGCAGGTGCTCCGTCGGTTGTCAAACCCACGAGTTTTTCCTAAGGCAGCTCCATCTCATTTACACATCTTGACACCTCTTCATACAAATCATGCCCCGTAGTTGTGCCATGCATAGGACGTAAAGCCAAAAACTCCTCTGTCACGCTTAGGCTGGAGTCCACTCCGCGGATGAAAATTGACAACTGGGCAATGTCAGAAATGTCGGTGCTCTCATCCACAGCCAAGGAATATGCAATGAAATCTTTTCCCTTTTTCACAAGCTGCTCTTTTAGATTGATGGACAACTGGTCTACTCTCTCGGCAATGGTGTTTCTGCTCAGACTCACATTTAAAAAGAGTTGCCTTTTTTCTGGGCAAACTTCGTCACAAACTTTAATCATGCAGTTTTTGATGAAATCCCCTCCGTAAATGGCCGGGCTGATTTAGCGATCTCTTCTGCCAAAATAAAACTGGCCTTGACAGCAGCCTGGCCTTGTGATTTGGCTTTTTTGAACAGAGCCTGTCGAGATTTGAGGCCTCGTTTTAATTCCTCTGCCTTTTGTAGCCTTTGTTCCATGTCCATATTCTTGTTTTTGTCCGCGTGTTTCGTTTCATAATGTCGTCTCAGATTATACTCTTTCAGTACCGCCACACTTTCTCCACACAGAAGACACACAGGTTTTCCAGCTACCTCCGTGAACAAATACTCCGACTCCCACCTTGTTTGAAACCCCGGTTCTCAGTGTCCACCTTCCGCTTTGCCATTTTTGATGGGTATCTGAAAGTTAATTTTACTGTGATGCTGACAACTGCTGTGCCAATAAATATTGAAATGAAGCAGCCTACTGCTCGGTGCGCCACCGTTGCATTGTGGGAAATGTAGTATTGGTGCGTGTAAAAGATCTGCGGGCTGCCGGCTTGCTGCGGTCTGCGGGCCGGTTCTAATAATAAATCAAGATCATCCCAGGGGCCGTAAAACCTTCTCGCTGGCCGGATGTGGCCCGCGGGCCTTGACTCTGACATATGTGCTTTAGAGGATAGGTGTGACATATGTCATTTCCAGGTGTTAGATATTTAAGTCTGTGATTCAGTCATTCCATGGTTCGGTGTTGTAGAGCCTCGCTGGTAAGCAGGCCAGTGCAAACATTTAGAGGAAGATGACACATGCATCAACTGTATATCATCCAACTGCCGGAGCCCAAAATAGCCCAATTGGCCTCATTGAGGTCTGTTACTATGCATGGCACAAAGACCTAGCGATGCCACCAGATAGAGGTTAGTCATGCATGCCATGCAGGACCCTGGCATTCTGGTGACTGCCCACCTTCTGGTTGTCTTTCAGTGGTTGTCAATTGTGGGTCACATTATGCCAGGCAATGCTCTGGTAAATTCTCTACAGAAATAAGAACCAAGGAGAAAAAGGCATTCACACCCACATGTGCTAATACACAGTCTACATGTTTTTCAAAATGAGGGCAACTGATGCTACTGAGCCAGATGTCTATGTGTGAGGGGAGAAGCTACAGGTGGTGTCCGATTTTAAGTACTTAGGCATCATAATTAAATTCCAACCTCTCTTTTCAAAGGCAGGTGAAAAAGGTAACTCAAATAACCAATTTCAACCTAGCTGATTTCCAATTTGACTACAAACTGTTCTTTAATGCTCTGATACTTAACAACTTAACATACCGCTTGACTAGTTGGGCCAAGCTTGCTGTACAACATTAAAACCCTTTTAAATGTTTTATTTATTTAACTAGCCAAGTCAGTTAATAAGAACAAATTGGTATACACAATGACGGCCTACCCCGGTCTATAACGATTTTCTTCCTGGGAAGGAGAAGTGGACCAAAACGCAGCGTAGTTAGGGTTAAACAAAATCAAGACGAATACCGGGGAAAAACACTACAAATATACAAAACAATAAAATGTGAAAAACGAAACAGTCCTGTGTGGTGAAACAGACACGGAAACAACCACCCACAAAACCCAACACAAAACAGGCTACCTAAATATGGTTCCCAATCTGAGACAATGACTAACACCTGCCTCTGATTGAGAACCACATCAGGCCCAAACACAGAAACAGACAAGCTAGACATCCAACATAGAATGCCCACTCAGATCACACCCTGACCAAACAAAACATAGAAACATACAAAGCAAACTATGGTCAGGGTGTGACACGGTCAAAACCTCCCCTAACCCGGACGACACTTGGCTAATTGTGCGCCACCCTATGGGACTCCCGATCACGGCTGGTTGTGATACAGCCCAGATCGAACCCAGGTCTGTAACTCAAATAACCAAATTCAACCTAGCTAAATTCCGATTTGACTATAAACTGTTATTTAATGCTCTGATACTTCACAACTTAACATACCGCTTGACTAGTTGGGCCAAGCTTGCTGTACAACATTAAAACCCTTTTTATTTAACTCGCCAAGTCAGTTAATAAGAACAAATTCTTATTCACAATGATGGCCTACCCCAGTCAAAACCTCCCCTAACCCGGACGTCACTTGGCCAATTGTGCGCCACCCTATGGGACTCCCGATCACGGCTGGTTATGATACAGCCCAGATCGAACCCACCCCTCTAGCACTAGCGATGCAGTGCCTTAGACTGAATTTTAGACCTCCCGAGCGGCGCAGCGGTCTATCTACAAACAGGCTCTCAATGTGCTTGATAGAGGCCCAATGACCATTATCACTGTTACATCCTCAGAAAGCACAAGCTCCTGAGTTGAAAAATATTGTGCAATACATACAGAGCGTCTGCTAAATGACTTAAATGTAAATGTAATACACCGACGCATGTCTTGTATTCAAGATCCTAAATGGCCAAGCTCCCCATCAACTTAGTACTTTTGTCAAACAGAAAATCCAAACTCATGGCAGCAGATCCCACACAGTCTGCCATGAGATGACTGTATAGTTAAACCTCTGGGATATGTGGAATGCACTTTGTGGATCTAAGCTGCCATGAGTTTCGACTTTCTGTTTGACAAAGCCAAAAGCCAGGGAAATGCAGAGTGCCAAATTCAAATAAATTACTATAAAAAAATCAAACTTTCCCTAAATCACACAGGCAAGATAGTAAATTAAAGCTACACTTATTGTGAATCCAGCCAACATGTCAGATTTCAAAGGCTTTTCGGCGAAAGCAATGATGCTATTACCTCCGTAAACAAAGAGAGAAACCATATTTCAACCCTGCAAGTGCGACACAAAACAAAGAAATAAAAATATAATTCATTGCCTTACCTTTGACGAGCTTCTTTTTGTTGGCACTCCAATATGTCCTATAAACATCACAAGTGGTCCTTTTGTTAATTCCGATTAATTCCTTACGAGATATATCCCAAAATGTCCATTTATTTGGCGCGTTTGATCCAGAAAAACACAGGTTCCAACGTGACTGCAAAATGTTTCAAAAGTTACCTGTAAACTTTGCCAAAACATTTCAAACTACTTTTGTAATATAACTTTAGCTATTTATTTAATGTAAATAATCGATAAAATTCAAGTAACCCAAGATGGCCGTACATTACACAAAGGAATAACCTCAACCAATTTCTAAAGACTGTTGACATCCAGTGGAAGCGATAGGAACTGCAAGAAGGTCCCTTAGAAATTTGGATTCCCAATGAAACCCTATTGAAAAGAGTGACCTCAAAAACAAAATCTGAATGGTGTGTCCTCTGGGTTTCGCCTGCTATATAGGTTCTGTTATACTCACAGACATGATTCACACAGTTTTAGAAACTTCAGCGTGTTTTCTATCCAAATCTACTAATAACAGTCCTATCTTATCTTCTGGGGATGAGTAGCAGGCAGTTGCATTTGGGCATGCATTTCATCCGGATGTGAAAATACTGCCCCGGTCACCAAGAAGTTATAAGGAAAAGCACCTTTAGTCTATCTGCTTTCTCTGCTTTCTCTTTATGAGAGCTTCCCATATCTGTAACACACTGCCATCAGACACACAACAACTGCACCACCTATTGCACCTTCACAAAAAACGTAAAGACATATCTAAATCAGACTTGTGAACTTAATCTCTAGCTGTGTATTGCCACTTTCCATGTTATCTGTTGTCTGTTGCTTGTGAGGTGTGTGAACACTTTGTTGCTTTTATGGATTTTGTTTTGTTGCTTTTTGTGCAATTGCTCTGTCTGCGTGACACGTGTTGCTTGTCATATGTTTGTCTGAATGTGCTTACTGTTCATTGTTTGTCTGTACTGTTACTGCCCAGGGACTGAGGTTGAAATTAGCCTGCTGGCTAATACCGGCACTTTTACTGAAATGTTGATTAATTAAAAAATAAAATAAAACTCAACTCACACACGTGCACAACAGTGGAGGCTCCTCAGTGGAGGAAGGGGAGGACCATCCTACTCAGTCAATTTCATAAATTAAAAATAGTGAAACATTTTAAAGTTATCCTTTTAAGAAAGGACTATACTCAATATATTCTCATGTCAAATAACTCATTTAAACACACTGTTTCACAATGAACATTACAGTAGCCTCAACAGCCCTCTGTAGTGTAGCATCATGGTGTAGCCAGAGGACAGCTAGCTTCCATCCTCCTCTTGGTACAATGACTTCAATACAAAACCTAGGAGGCTCATGGTTCTCACTCCTTCCATAGACTGAGAAAGTTATTATGACAACTTCCAGAGGATGTCCTCCAACCTTTTGAGAGATCTTGCAGCATGAACTGACATGTTGTCCACCCAATCAAAGGATCAGAGAATTAATCGAGTACTGAAAGCATAAGCTACAGCTAGCTAGAGCCGCAGTGTATAACATGTGGTGAATATTTGACTCAAAGAGGGAGAAAGACAATAGTTGAACAGTTTTAACCAATTAATTTCTTTAACAATGTAGAAGCTAGAGAGAGAGAGTAAAACGAGAGAGCTAACTATATGTTGTTGTTTTATTTTTCACTTTCACTTAGCTAGCAAATGCAGCTAGCTAGTTTAGCCGAACACCTGGCTCAAACAGAGAGGGATACTATGTTAGCTAGCTGGCTATGGCTATCCAACACTGAAACTTTTCCAAGTCAAGGTAAGCTTTTGCTTAATTTATTGCCACCGGGACCGCCGGTGTAACTGCTAAACTGCTTGCTTACACTGTACTGCAAGATTGTAGTGGGTTTACTAACTGCTTTAGTTATTTTAGAAATGTTGACTTTGACATCAGCTAATATGGTGACAATGATGTAGGCTGTGTATAACGGTTTTAAATTGATTCTTTGGCTTGGAAAGTCCACAAGCAAATGAAAAAGGTGAGAGAGGAGAGCACATAAATGCAAGAAGAAATTATACAACAAGCAACATGATGATGCTGTTGTGTGTGGCTGCTATGAAAGTGAACTGTGTTTGCGTGTGATCAGGGGTGTACTCATTCTGCCAATTCTGTTGAAAACAAAATCTTAAATGGAAGCAAACAAAACAAAACCAGGATAAACATACCTGAATTTGTCCAACAGAATCTCCTATTTGCAACTGTTGGACTAATGATTACAGCCTAGATCAGCTAGATGCAGGCAATAGTGTTCAAGGCTCTTGTCATGTTCTGACCTTAGTTCCTTTGTTTTGTCTTTGTTTTAGTATGGTCAGGACGTGAGTTGGGCGGGCAGTCTATGTTTGTTTTTCTATGTTGGTTTTTGTGTTCGGCCTAGTATGGTTCTCAATCAGAGGCAGGTGTCGCTTAGTTGTCTCTGATTGAGAATCATACTTAGGTAGCCTTTTTTCCACCTGGGTTTCGTGGGTGTTTATTTCCTGTTTAGTGTTTTGTCATTTGGGACTGTTCGTTCGTTGTTTATTATTTTCGTTCAGTGTTCATTTTGCCTCATTAAATTATGGACACTTACCATGCTGTGCTTTGGTCCTCCTCACTTTCTCCAGACTACATCCGTTACAGCTGTATTTAATGTGCCAAATTTTTCTCTCAATCTGTGCACCGAGTGTACGTTGTATTCTTTCATTCATAGGCTAGGTTGTAGCAACCTCATGATGGGTATAGGGAAATTTGAGTA
>NC_068457.1:3012796-3015368 GCF_023373465.1 Oncorhynchus keta
ATTTTAATCCATGACGGCGTAGTGTGTTACTAATGGTTTTCTTTGAGACTGTGGTCCCAGCTCTCTTCAGGTCATTGACCAGGTCCTGCCGTGTAGTTCTGGGCTGATCCCTCACCTTCCTCATGATCATGGACGCCCCATGAGGTGAGGTCTTGCATGGAGCCCCAGACCGAGGGTGATTGACCGTCATCTTGAACTTCTTCCATTTTCTAATAATTGCGCCAACAGTTGTTGCCTTCTCACCAAGCTGCTTGCCCATTGTCCTGTAGCCCATCCCAGCCTTGTGCAGGTCTACAATTGTATCCCTGATGTCCTTACACAGCTGTCTGGTCTTGGCCATTGTGGAGAGGTTGGAGTCTGTTCGATTGAGTGTGTGGACAGGTGTCTTTTATACAGGTAAGGAGTTCAAACAGGTGCAGTTAATACAGGTAATGAGTGGAGAACAGGAGGGCTTTTTAAAGAAAAACTAACAGGTCTGTGGGAGCCGGAATTCTTACTGGTTGGTAA
This sequence comes from Oncorhynchus keta, assembly GCF_023373465.1. Taxonomy (NCBI): domain Eukaryota; kingdom Metazoa; phylum Chordata; class Actinopteri; order Salmoniformes; family Salmonidae; genus Oncorhynchus; species Oncorhynchus keta. The sequence continues at coordinate 3,013,304 of NC_068457.1, forward strand.
GTGATCAAATACTTATGTCATGCAATAAATTGCTGATTAATTACTTAAAAATTATACAATGTGATTTTCTGGATTTTTGTTTTAGATTCCATATCTCACAGTTGAAGAGTACCTATGATAAAAATTACAGACCTCTACATGCTTTGTAAGTAGGAAAACCTGCAAAATCGGCAGTGTATCAAATACTTGTTCTCCCCACTGTATATATATATATACAGTTGAAGTCGGAAGTTTACGTATACTTAGGTTGTCATTAAAACTCATTTTTCATACCAGCACAAATTTCTTGTTAACAAACTATAGTTTTGGCAAGTCGTTTAGGACATCTACTTTGTGCATGATACAAATTTATCCAACAAATATTTACAGACAGATTATTTTACTTATAATTAATTTCTTCCCAGTTCCAGTGGGTCAGATGTTTACATACACTAAGTTTACTGTGCCTGGAAAATGCTTGGAAAATTCCAGAAAATTACGTCATGGCTTTAGAAGCTTCTGATAGGCTAATTGACATAATTTGAGTCAATTGGAGGTGTACCTGTGGATGTATTTCAAGGCCTACTTTCAAACTCAGTGCTTCTTTGCTTGACATCATGGGAACATCTAAATAAATCAGCCAAGACCTCAGACCTCAGAAAAAAATTGTAGTTCTCCACAGGTCTGGTTCGTCATTGGGAGTAATTTCCAAACGCCTGAAGGTACCACGTTCATCTGTACAAATGCAAGTATAAACACCATGGGACCACGCAGTCGTCATACCACTCAGGAAGGAGACGCGTTCTGTCTCCTAGAGATTAACGTATTTTGGTGCGAAAAGTGCCAATCAATCACGAATGCAACAGGTTACAGTGAAATGCTTACTTACGAGCCCCTGTCCAACAATGCAGTTTGAAAAAAGAGACGGATAAGAATATGAAATAAAAGTAACAAGTAATTAAAGAGCAGCAGAAAAATAACAATAGTGAGACTATATAGAGGGGGGTACCAGTACAGAGTCAATGTGCGGGGGCACCGGTTAGTTGAGGTAATATGTAAATGAAGGTAGAGTTATTAAAGAGACTATGCATAGATGATAACAACAGAGTAGCAGCGTTGTAAAAGAGGGGGGGCAATGCAAAATATTCTGGGTAGCCATTTGATTAGCTGCTCATGAGTCTTATGGCTTGGAGGTAGAAGCTGTTTAGAAGCCTCTTGGACCTAGCCTTGGCGCTCTGGTAAAGCTTACCGTGCGGTAGCAGAGAGAACAGTCTATGACTAGGGTGGCTGGAGTCTTTGACCATTTTTAGGGCCTTCATCTGACACCACCTGGTATAGAGGTCCTGGATGGCAGGAAGCTTGGCCCCATTGATTACTGGGCTTTTCACACTACCCTCTGTAGTGCCTTGCGGTCGGAGGCCGAGCAGTTGTCATTCCAGGCAGTGATGCAACCAGTGCAGTGCAGCTGTATAAACTTTTGAGGATCTGAGGATCCATGCCAAATCTTTTCAGTATCCTGAGGGGGAACAGGTTTTGTCATGCCGTCTTCACGACTGTCTTGGTGTGCTTCGACCATGTTAGTTTGTTGGTAATGTGGACACCAAGGAGCTTGAAGCTCTCAATCTACTCCACATCCCTGTCGATGAGAATAGGGGCACGCTCTGTCCTCTTTTTCCTATAGTCCACAATCATCTCCTTTGTCTTGGTCACGTTGAGGGAGAGGGTGTTGTCCTGGCACCACATGGCCAGATCTCTGACCTCCTCCCTATAGGCTGTCTCGATGTTGTCGGTGATCAGGCCTACCACTGTTGTGTCATCGGCAAACTTAATGATGGAGTCCAGGTGGGAAAGGGTAGTGTGGAGCGCAATAGAGATTGCATCATCTGTGGATCTGTTGGGGCGGTATGCAAATTGGAATGGGTCTAGGGTTTCTTGGATAATGGTGTTGATGTGAGCCATGACTAGCCTTTCAAAGCACTTTATGGCTTCAGACGTGAGTGCTACGGGTCAGTAGTCATTTAGGCAGGTTACCTTCGTGTTCTTAGGCACATCCACTTTGGTGGTCTGCTTAAAACATGTTGGTATT
>NC_068457.1:3015468-3024377 GCF_023373465.1 Oncorhynchus keta
TTACATTTACATTTTACATTTAAGTCATTTAGCAGACGCTCTTATCCAGAGCGACTTACAAATTGGTGCATACACCTTATGACATCCAGTGGAACAGCCACTTGCATCTAAATCTTGTTGGGGGAGAAGGTTTCTCCTTACTTACTATCCTAGGTATTCTTGAAGAGGTGGGGCGGGTGTCTCCCGGAAGGTGGTGATTGACTCCGCTGTCCTGAGGCGTTTCGTGAGGGAGTTTGTTCCACCATTTTCTATCCCATTCATTACCTGTTGTGTATTTAACCCTCTGTTTCCTCATGTCTTTGTCAGAGATTGTTTTTATTGTCAGTGTAGTGTGATTGTTGTATTAGGTGAGCGTCGGGTCCTCGTACCCATGTTTGTTTGTTTATGTACAGTTTAGTGTTATGGAGCATACTCGTTGGACTTTATTAAAAGACTCCATTTTACACTCCATTTGACTCTCCCTGCGCCTGACTTCCTGCCACCTATTACACCTATGCATGACAGAATCTCTGACCCAATATATGAAGTCAGCAGGAGAGGACACTATGCCCATGGAGCTGGAGGAACGCGTTCCAGGAACAAGCGAGGGAGCTTGACGTTATCAGTCTCCGCCATGGATCACATTGTCAGCGAAAATGGATCGCTGGGAGAGACAGGAGTTTCTCCAGCGCCACCACCACTCACAACCGGAATCTCCTGTGAACGTTTTTTCCTCTCTCGGAATCGAAGATCCATTTATCCCTACCCACCGGGATACAACGGAGATACTGCCGGCTGCCAGGGTTTCCTCCTTAAACTGAACTTGTATCTAGCCACGGCCTCCCCAGTACCATCTGACCGTGAGAAGAGTTACGCCCCGTCTCATGCCTCACCGGGAGAGCCCTGGAATGGGCCAGCGCTGTGTGTAGTAGGGAGGATGCGGCGCTGGACCATTTTGAGGAGTTCACCCGCCAATTCCGGGATAGTATTCGATCACCCACCTGAAGGCAAAGCAGCGGGTGAGCTTCTCATCATCTGAGGCAGGAGACGAGGAGTGCACAGGATTTTGCTTTTGGAGTTTAGGACCTTGGCTGCCGGCGCTGGATGGAGCGACAGGGGCCCTGATCGACCATTACCGATGTCGCTCTACGCGAGGGCGTCCGTCGGGAAGCTGGCCTGCAGAGACACCACTCCTCACCTTCGACCAGCTGGTGGACATGTCCATCAAGCTGGACAACATGCTGGCTACTGTGGACGCTAGATCGGGTCTGGTTGTTCCATCCTCCCGCACCCTCTCTCCCGAACCTATGGAATTGGGAGGGATGGTGTGCAGGGAGAACGGAGGGGTCCCCGCACACTGCTGGTCGGTGCCGGGTTGGTTCCTCTGGGAATAGAGAGGGCAGGCAGGGCATTCTGGCGTCACCCCAGGTGAGTAGGCACCATTCTCATCCAGAGCCCTCTGCTGCACTAATGTTTGTCTCTGTCTCTTTTCCTGATTTTTCACTGCATTCCCAGTATAAGGTGCTAGTAGATTCAGGTGCGGCTGGGAATTTCATTAATAAAAGTTTAGCTCATAGTTTATGGATCCCTATTGTTCCTGTGGATATGCCTTTCCCTATTCATGCTCTTAGATAGTCGACCATTAGGGTCAGGGTTTATCAGGGAGGTAACCGCACCGCTAGGCATGATAACGCAGGAGGGTCACAAGGAGAAGATTAGTCTTTTTCCTTATTGATTCTCCTGCGTATTCTGTGGTGCTAGGCCTACCCTGGTTAGTTTGTCATAACCCTCACTGTTTCTTGGCCACAGAGGGCTCTCACGGGGTGGTCGCGAGAATGCTCAGGTAGGTGTTTAGGGTTTCCGTTGGTGCTACTACGGTGGAAAGTCCAGACCAGGTCTCCACCGTTGCATCCCCGACTATGCCGATTTGGCTCTCGCCTTCTGTAAAAAGAAGGCGACTCAATTACTCACCCCATCGACGGGGGGATTGTGCGATAGACTCCTGGCAGACGCTGCATATCCCAAGAGTCACGTGTATCCCCTGTCGCAAGCGGAGACGGAGGCTATGGAGACATATGTCTCTGAATCCCTGCATCAGGGGTTCATTCAGCCATCCATTTCACCTGTCTCTTCGAGTTTCTTTTTTGTGAAAAAAAGGATGGCGGTTTACGCCCGTGTCGTTGATTATCGAGGTCTTAATAAAATCACAGTGAAATATAGTTACCCGCTACCTCTGATCAATACGATTATTGAGTTAATGCACGGGCACGCTTTTTTCACAAAATTGGATCTCAGGAGTGCGTACAATCTGGTGCGTATTAAGAAGGGTGATGAGTGGAAGACGGCATTTAGCACCACCTCAGGTCATTATGAGTACCTTGGTCATGCCATATGGGCTGATGAATGCTCCATCAGTTTTCCAATCATTTGTAGATGAGATCTTTCAGGGACCTGCACGGGCAGGGTGTAGTGGTGTATATCGATGATATTCTGATATACTCTGCTACACGCGCCGAGCATGTGTCCCTGGTGCGCAGGGTGCTTGGTCGCCTGTTGGAGCATGATCTCATATGTCAAGTCTGAGAAATGCTTGTTTTTCCAACAATCCATCTCCTTCCTAGGGCATCGGATTTCCACTTCAGGAGTGGAGATGGAGAGCGACCGCATTACAGCCGTGCGTAATTGGCCGACTCCAACCACGGTAAAGGAGCTGCAGCTTTTTGGGTTTTCCAATTACACAGAGGTTTATCCGGGTTTTGGTCAGGTGGCAGCTCCCATTACCTCACTGCTAGGGGGCCCGTGCGCTTGCAGTGGTCGGCTGAGGCGAACAGGGCTTTTGAGCACCTGAAGACTCTGTTTACCTCGGTGCCTGTGCTGGCTCATCCGGATCCCTCTTGCCATTCATAGTGGGAGGGTGGACGCATCCGAAGCTGGGATAGGAGCAGTGCTCTCAGCGTTCGGGTACGCCACTGAAGCTTCGCCCCTGTGCTTCTTTTCAAAGAAGCCTCAGCCCGGCGGAGCGTAAACTATGATGTGGGGAACCGAGAGCTGTTAGCTGTCGTAGAAGCTTTGAAGGTGTGGAGGCATTGGCTTGAGGGGGCTAAACACCTTTTTCATCTGGACTGACCACCGCAATCTGAGTATCATCCGGCAGGCTGAAGAGATTGAATCCTCGCCAGGCAAGGTGGGCCATGTTTTTCACTCGCTTTGTGTACTCTCTTCTTACAGACCAGGCTCCCAGAACGTTAAGGCAGACGCATTGTCTCGGCTGTATGACACAGAGGAGCGGTCCATGGATCCCACTCCCATACTCCCAGCTTCGGTGTCAGGTGGCGCCTGTAGGTGGGAGCTGGACGCGGACATTGAGCGGGCGCCACGATGCAGAGCCTTCTCCCTCCTGAGTGTCCAGCTGGTCGTCTGTACGCTCCGCTCTGCCTGTCCGTGACCGATTGATGATGATAGAGTGTTCACACGCCACCTCCTTCCTGGTCATCCTGGGATGAGATGACGATGCGCCTGTCTTGAGCGAGAGATATTAGTGGCCCACTTTAGCTTCGAGAGGATCGGAGCTATGCTCTTCCACCTGCAGCAGTGCGGCTGCCTGACACCTGGCCGAGGCAAGCGTGAACCTATCCACGTTCTCATGCATGGTGATACCTGCCTGGCATGGTCGACTGATCTTCCACCTTCAGTGACACCACCAGTCCGGGTCTGCAGCAGATCGCTGCTTTCAGTCGTCCTGCTCACCTCCTCTCATGTCGGGTCTCCACGCCCACTAAAACCTGTAGAGGCCCCAGCAGCATGCTTCCGCACTGCACGGTGCCAGAGATGTCAGGCGGTCTGACCGGGTCCCCCAGTTCACATCAAGGGTCTGGAAGGCGTTCATGGGCGTCTGGGGATCTCGGAGTTAGTCTTACCTCAGGTTTTCAACTCCCGAGTAATGGGCAGGTGGAGAGAGTTAACCAGGATGTGGTAGGTTTCTGCGGTCTTATTGCCAGGATCGGGCCGAGGAGTGGGCAAGTTCGTGCCCTGGGCAGAGATGTGCTCAGAATCTCGCTACGTCACTCCTCCACTAACCTTACTCCCTTCAATGTAGTATTAGAGGTATCAGCCGGTTCTGGCTCCTTGGCATCAGAGCCAGACCAGAGGCCCCTCCGAAGTGGACAATTGGCTTTCGGCACGCTGAGGGAGATCTGGGAGGCAGCACGTCCACCTTCAGTGTGCCATAAGGCGCCAGAAAATTGCGCAGACCGTCGCCGCAGTGAGGCCCCAGTAGCCTAGCACCAGGGGACAGGGTCTGGCTCTCAGACCTGAAACCTGCCCCTTCGCCTGCTCTGCGGAAGGCTGGGTCCGCGGTTTGTGGGACCGTTTCAAAGTCCTGAGGAGATGAACGAGGTATGTTATAGGTTACAACTACCCACTCATTACCGTATTAACCCCTCGTTCCATGTGTCTCTCATCAGGTGATGGTGGTTGGCCCACTCAGGAGGCTGAAGTGCGTGTGTTCCTCCGCCTCCTCCCTAGACGATCGGGGTTCCGGCGTCTCCGTTGAGTCCATTTGGATTCGGGGCGTCGGGCGAGGCACTCAGTGCCTCGTGGACTGGAGAGGTACGGGCCGGAGGAGAGATGCTGGGTTCAGGTGGAGGCCGTGTTAGATCCTTCCATGTTATCTGAATTCCACCGTCTCCATCGGATCGCCCTGCACCGTCGCCTCTCGAGTGCGTCCCCGAGGCGGTGTCGGCAGCATAGCGCGTCCAGGGGGGTACTGTCACGACTTCTGCCGAAGTCGTTGCCTCTCCTTGTTCGGGCAGTGCTCGGTGTTCGACGTCACCGGTCTTCTAGCCATCATTGATCCTTTTTTCATTTTCCATTGGTTTTGTCTTGTTTTCCCACACACCTGTTTTCTATCCCATTCATTACCTGTTGTGTATTTAACCCTCTGTTTCCCCTCATGTCTTTGTCAGAGATTGTTTTATTGTCAGTGTAGTGTGGTTGTTGTATTAGGTGAGCGTCGGGTCCTCGTACCCATGTTTGTTTATGTACGTTTAGTGTTATGGAGCATACTCCGTGGACTTTATTAAAAGACTCCATTTTACACTCCATTTGACTCTCCTGCGCCTGACTTCCCTGCCACCTATTACACCTATGCATGACACACAGACAGAGCCACACACAGACAAACACACACAAAACACACAGTGTATGTTTAATGACAGACCGCCTATCTGAGTTGCCTAAGCATTTATTGCTTTTTCTTTTAAATATAATTTTACACGAAACACAAATAAACACAGAAAGCTGAAAACATTACAAAGTGGGAACACTAACATTTTACACGTAATAATTTACACCAAAAGCTGGCCTGGCATGGACAAATAAGATTGACACAGAAAACAAACACAGTATAACGCTGTCAAAAATGAATGACAGAGTCAATTGTCCAGATTTGACGGTTGCAGGTTACCACACAGACACAGACAGTAATTCTGTCTGAAAAGGACTTCAAAAGTCAACCAAGTAAGAACTGAACCATGTACAAAAGTATCTTATTTTTCCACATCTGTTAGATGTCAGTCAAACTGCACAAATGCAAAACCTATGTTTTGGCATTAACCGAGTAAGTGTTAAGTTTTGGGTTAAGTTTAGGCATTAGGGTTAGGGTTAAGCTTAGGGATATTTTATTTATTTATTTATTTATTTATTTTTACCAGGTAAATGAGAACACGTTCTCATTTACAGCAACGACCTGGGGAATAGCTACAGGGGAGAGGAGGGGGAAGAATGAGCCAATTGTAAAACTGGGGATTATTAGGTGACCGTGATGGTTTGAGGGCCAGATTGGGAGTTTAGCCAGGACACCGGGTTAACACCCCTACTCTTATGATAAGTGCCATGGGATCTTTAATGACCTCAGAGAGTCAGGACACCCGTTTTAATGTCCCATCTGAAAGACGGCACCCTACACAGGGCAGTGTGTAGAGATATTATTCTTATTTTTAATTCTGAGTGATTAAGGTCAAGGTTTGGGAAAGGGTTAAAACACAAAATAAATGCCTAACACTAGGATATAATGCGTGATGCTTGGAGCCATAGCGCAAAGTTTTAGGTTATTGTAACGAGTTTCCTCCTCTTCTTCCGAAGAGGAGAGGCGAAACGGATCAGAGGACCAATACGCGGCGTGGTAATTTTCCATGGTACTTTTTAATGCTATAAGGTACACATGAACAAACTAACAAAACAAGAAAACGTGAAAACTCAAATTACAGTCCTATCTGGTGCATACACAAAGACAGGAAACAATCACCCACAAACACACAGTGAAACCCAGGCCACCTAAGTATGATTCTCAATCAGAGACAACTAATGACACCTGCCTCTGATTGAGAACCATACTAGGCCGAAACATAGAAATTCCCAAAACCTAGACAAACAAACATAGACTGCCCACCCAACTCACGCCCTGACCATACTAACTAAACACAAAACACAGAAAATAAAGGTCAGAATCGTGACAGTACCCCCCTGTAGCAAAGGTGCGGACTCCGGCCGCAAAACCTTGACCTATAGGGAGGGTCTGGGGTGGGCATCTGTCCGCGGTGGCGGTTCTGGCGCGGGACGCGGACCCCACTTCACCATTGTCTTTGTCCGCTCCGTGGCTTTCTCACTATGGCAACCCTCTCAATGACCCCACTGACAGAGGGGCAGCCGGGACAGAGGGGCAGAAGTTCTGGACAGAGGGACAGGGGCTCTGGACAGAGGGACAGGGCTCTGGCGCCTTCTGGGCTGAGGGGCTCTGGCGCCTGGGCTGAGGGGCCTGGCGCCCTGGGCTGAGGGGACCTGGCGCCTGGGCGAGGGGCTCTGGCGCTCTGAGCTGAGGGGCCTCCTGGCGCCCTCTGGGCTGAGGGGCTCTGGCGCCCACTGAGGGGCTCGCAGCGGCGCCGGACAGGCGGGACGCCCATAGCGGCGCCGGACAGGCGGGAGGCCCGCAGCGGCGCCCCGGACAGGCGGGAGGCTCCGGCAGTGGCGCCCGGGACAGGCGGGACGCTCCGCAGCGGGCGCCTGACAGGCGGGAGGCCCGCAGCGCCGGGCCAGGCGGGACGCCCGCAGTGGCGCCGGACAGGCGGGACGCCCGGCAGCGGGGCGCCCCGGGACAGGCGGGAGGCTCCGGCAGCGGCGCCGACAGGCGGACGCCCGCAACGGCGCCCGGACAGGCGGGCACCTGCAGAGAGGAGACAGAGACAGCTGGTGCGTGGGAGCTGCTAGCAGAGGCAGCGGCGCCGGACAGGCGGGACGCTCCAGCAGCGGCGCCGGACAGGAGGGGACGCCCGGCAGCGGCGCCAGACAGGCGGGACGCCTCCGGCAGCGGCGCCAGACAGGCGGGACGCCTCCAGCAGCGGCGCCGGACAGGCGGGACGCTCCGGCAGCAGCGCCCGGACAGGCGGGAGGCTCCGGCAGCAGCGCCGGACAGGCGGGAGGCTCCGGCAGCGGCGCCGGACAGGCGGGAGGCTCCGGCAGCGGCGCCGGACAGGCGGGAGGCTCCCGGACAGGCGGGAGGCTCCGGCAGCGGCGCCGGACAGGCGGGAGGCTCCGGCAGCAGCGCCGGACAGGCGGGAGCACCTGCAGGGAGGAGACTGAGAGACAGCCTGGTGCGTGGGGCTGCCACAGGAACTACCAGGCTGGGGAGACTTTCAGGAGGCTTGGTGTTAGGAGGAGCCTGAAAGACCGGGCTGTGGGGGAGCACTGGAGCTCTGGTGCGCAACCTTGGCACCACTTCCCCAGGCTGGACAACTACTCGAGCCCTGACCCTCAAGAGTGCAGGCACAGGTTGAACCGGGCTGTGGGTAAGCACGGGAGATCTAGTGCTTACTACACGCACCTCTCCTCCCTAGGCTCCACTCCCACAGTTGCCCGGCACGAGCGGAGCGCAGGCAGAGGACGCACTGCACCCCTCCCAGCGCCCCGGAGACACAGCACGCAGAGCCGGCGCAGAGATAACCTGGACCAAGACTGCGATCGGCGACCAGACCCGCTGAGCAGGCACCATACGCCCTGGCTCAATGCCCACACTCTGGCATGGCACTCTCGGGGCTGCCCTATAGCGCATCGGGCTGAGTGGACACGCACTGGCGACACCGTGCGCCTCAACCGCATAACACGGTGCCTGACCAGTAACGCTAGCTGCTATAACAAGCACGAGGAGTGAGCTCAGGTCTGGCTACCTGGCTTAGTACCACACCCGTGTGCCCCCTCAAAAAAAAAAAAAATTTGGGGCCGCCTCGCGACTTGTGGCGCACTGCCGTGCTGGCTCCCTCACATTGCCGCTCGATCAGCTGCTCGCTGCCTCCAGCTCTCTGCTTTGGGGCCGCGGGGATTTTCTCCAGCTCCGTGCCCAGGGTCCTCTCTCCGTTCAATATCTGCTCCCATGTCCAGGAGTCCTGTGATGGTGGCCTCTGTTGCTGATGCTGCTGCTGCTGTCGCCGCTGTCCTTACCACGCCTGCTTGGTCCGATTGTGGTGGGTGATTCTGTAACGAGTTTCTCCTCTTCTTCCGAAGAGGAGAGGCGAAACGGATCAGAGGACCAATACGCGGCGTGAGTAATTCTTCCATGGTACTTTTTTAATGCTATAAGGTACACATGAACAAACTAACAAAACAAGAAAACGTGAAAACTCAAATTACAGTCCTATCTGGTGCATACACAGAGACAGGAAACAATCACCCACAAACACACAGTGAAACCTCAGGTTACCTAGAGTATGATTCTCAATCAGAGACAACTAATGACACCTGCCTCTGATTGAGAACCATACTAGGCCGAAACATAGAAATTCCCAAAACCTAGACAAACAAACATAGACTGCCCACCCAACTCACGCCTCTAGACCATACTAACTAAACACAAAACACAGAAAATAAAGGTCAGAACGTGA